>NC_134355.1:361520153-361820153 GCF_048569485.1 Anomaloglossus baeobatrachus
GCCTCCTGGCACCCGGGCCTCGCGCATGCGCATTAGGGCGCGCGCGCGGTCATTGATCCTCTCTTAAAGGGCCAGTGTCCTCCAACAGGATATTGAAGAATCAGGTACAGGGTATATAGGGAGATCCTTTCCAAGTGGGCGGGGCCTGTTCTTCGTGTTTTGCTAAGCTAGGAGTCAGGTCTCCTTGTGTTTTGTGGTATACTTACCTATCTCTCTCCTAGAGCCGCTCCTGCCTCGCCAACCGGTTCTGACGATACCCGAACCCCGAACGGTGACGGTCTGCCATCCCGTCAAGTTCATACCATCTCCGATCCCTGTGGTGACCCGTCTTCTCGCTCCGTCGGTTCCGGACTCTGCCTGACGTCATCTCGGCCTCCGAACCTGAGCTCCGTCACCCGGACTACCTTCAGTGACTCCGTGGTCCCAGGGACTTCTACACTCCTCTGAACGGACTGTCCTGCTACCTGTAGTGCTCCGGCTTCCGGGCACCTTGCCCTCGGTGAGGTGTTCAGCCCAGTGGATCCACCTCCTGGGTCTGCCCGTCCACCTGGCCCTAACAAACTGGCATGGAGAGGAAGACCCTATCTCCACCCTCTCACAAGTCCCGCCCCGATGCACAAACATTGCATGTATATGTCATCATGAAACTTTAAAGGAAGATTATTCAGCAAAGATTGCATTTCTTCATTGAAGGTATCCATTTAATCCGTATTACAGTGCCATTATGGCCATGTATTTACTTTATAGTGCTAAATCCTGCTGACAAGTTCTCTTTAAGGTTGAAACCTCCTCACTTGACCAAGCACACTAAAAATAGGTTTAGACACTATTTTGGTCTGTTAAAAAAAAAAAAAAAAAAAAAAAGCGTTGTGGCTATCTAGGGAAAAGGTCAGACCTTGCATGCCACACTGCATAAAAAAAAAATGTGCTGAAATGTTGACCCAAATTAAGTCATCTGAAACTTAAGGGCACTTTATACGCTGCGATATCGCTATCGATATCGCTACCGAGTGTACCCGCCCCTGTCGGTTGTGCGTCACGGGCCAATCGCTGCCCATGGCGCACAACATCGCTTACACCCATCACACGGACTTACCTTCCCTGCGACGTCGCTGTGGCCAGCGAACTGCCTCCTTTCTAAGGGGGCGGTTCATACGGCGTCACAGCGACGTTACACTGCAGCCGTCTAATAGAAGCGGAGGGGCGGAGATGAGTGGGCAGAATATCCCGCCCACCTCCTTCCTTCCTCATTGCCTGTGGACGCAGTTAAGGAGATGTTCGTCGTTCCTGCGGTGTCACACGTAGCGATGTGTGATGCTGCAGGAACGACGAACAACGAGCGGCATGCACCACCAACGATATTATGAAAAGGAGCGATGTGTCAACAATCGACGATTTTTGACGTTTTTGCGATCGTTGATCATCGCTCCTAGGTGTCACACGCTGCGATGTCACTAACGACGCCGGATGTGCGTCACAAACACCGTGACCCCGACGATATATCGTTATCGATATCGCAGCGTATAAAGCACCCTTTAGTTAACACATGGTATGTTTGCAGCTTTTTTTGCATGTTTTTTTCATTGCTTACATGCAAATCCATGCTAATAAAATGCTGCTTCCAAGACCAGCAATGCCTATGCGATTCCAGAAATCTCTTGTACACGTACACACACACACACACACACACACACATACTTGCGATTTTTTCCTGATACTGAAATGGCAACCTCCTTGTTTTTTGCTGAGTTTTTGAAAGAAGCAGCATGTCAATTCTTTCAGCGTTTTTTCACCCACACAAAGCAATGAGGAAGTGCAAAAACCATGTAAAAACCGTAAGAAAAACTGCACCAAAACCGTAGATTATTTCCTGCCTAGAGATGAGGTTTTGCTAGTTTCACTGCAGAAAAAAAACGCTGCAAAAACGACATAGCCTAATAGTGGTTTAAAATAAGACTTGACAGTCTAAAAGTGTACGGTATGTAAAATTCTTAAAGAACATAAACCTCTACTATAAAGCTGGTGCAGTCTATGCCCCACTGTATGGTGGGAAGGGAAGGGTCCACCTCTAGTGTATACTGCTGTAGTGAGGTCTGACATTGCATCTTGTAAGAGTTCTGTATGACGGAATCTACATACTGAGCGGCCATTGTAGCTTGGGGCTCTGCAGTCAGTAATTCTAGCTAACCAGTCAAAGGCTTACCTGTCATTCTCATCATAACACGCTTATAAAGACCATGCTGAAACCATTACCAATTACAAGAAAATAGCACAATATCACATTTGCTGTATTTTCGTGCAGTAAGCTTGACAAGTTGAAGGTTTGGTATTTGACATTACTTTAGTTGCAGTTTCTCATGAATGTTTTTACGCACTATACAAACACATTTGTTTGTTCAGTAACAGAAGTGTCCATCAGGAGAACAGAAATCCACCTTTAAAGGAAGAAAAACAGAAAGAATGTAAACTGGAAAACAAGACTACGAGTGTTATTTAAAGGAGGAAACTGGCTGGTATTAAAAATAATACCCCGTGAGCCAGTCCTAATACAGAGCAAATACATCTACAAGTGGGAGATAACTAATATGTGTTTCTTGGAGAGAGTATCTGTTTGTATTGCTAGTATTACATAATGGTGTTACACATGGGGTGATAATTCCACAAATGATCCAGAGCAAACATGGACATTGATCGAACAAGGAGCAGTAAATCATTTGTTGTTGATCACTGACATGAAAATGTATAATAACGGGCAATTTATCAGCTGTCACTGTATCTGTCAGGTTGTGATAGACTCTGTCAAGACTCAAGTGTGACACAGCCTTAGGGTAAACTTCACATTAGTAGCCTACAGTAGGATTAATTCCAGCAGAGTATATGGAAAGCTGGAGATAACAAACCGGTCCAACGGAGCGCTAGGAATGAGGATTTCTTCAATCTTTAAAAGCCTTTCTTTGTTCATGAGAACCACAACGCGTTTCAATAGGCAAGCTATCGTCATCAGGTGGATCAATTCTAGCTAGGTTCATTAAGTTCCTTCACAGCGCTCCTCTCTTTTTTTCTTCCATACATATAATTCCAGCAGAGGGAACAGTATGCTTTTTACTTATTTCCTATATGTAGAATATAATACTATACACTGTATTGTCACTGTCCACTTTTCAATGAAACTTTTAGCTTTGCTAGTTCTCTTACGTAATCTGTTATTTTATATATATATTTTTTTTAAATTGAAGTAACTCAATTGTCACTTTTGTTGTAAACCCCAGGCAATATTCAGCTTTAACATTAATCATCTCACAAGTGCGAAAGTGTCAGATGAGTTTCCTCTAAGATCTATTTTGCACTCCATTAAAGTCCTGTTTCTTTTATACTAGAATAAATGGTAGAATTGAATGGCTATATAAAATTATAGTCACTTCTAGTGACTAGCGAGCACTACTATGCTCGGGTGTTCGGCACTCGTAACATGCAATTGGATACACAGATGGTCGCAACTTGTGTACCAAGTATAATGAAAGTTAAAAGAGGGAACTTGAGCATTTTTCTGGAAGATTTTGTATCATCTGGAACAAAACGTTATCAGGGGCTTTGGCTGCATTCACTTACTAAAGTTTCTTTCATTGCTGCCCTCTGAAGATGTCCTGCTTCCATTGCGCTGAGGGAGAAAGAAGATAAATTGACACGCTGGTTCTGTCCCTGCAGCACCTTTTATCTGTGAAAAAGACGTCATCAGGGGGCGGAAATAGAAGCAGCGTAAGTGACACCAGCAACACACCACACCTTCTATCACCGCCTTCAAATGAATCATCATCAAAGGGCAGTGATAAAAGCTGTATGCGTGGCATCAGCACTGCCCCCTAATGATGATTTGTTTGAGAGTGGTGATAGAAGCTGTGGGGTAGTGCTGGTATCACTTACACAGCTTATATCTGTGCCCTCTTATGGCAATTTATTTGAGGGCAGTAATAGAAACTGTGTGGGGTAGCAATAGAGTCACTCACACTGCTTCTATCTCTACCCCCTGACAATGTCTTGTTTCACAGTTAGAAACAGCGGCATCAGAGTGCTGCACTCATCTCTCCCACAGCTTTTATCAGCGCAATGGAACCATACATCTTCAGAGGGCTGCAATAAAAGAAACAGTAGTAACTGCTATACCTCCCTTTGTTGATGTCCTGTTCCAGAAGTATAGATAGATACTGTGTTCAAGTGAGTTGGTCCAAAGCCTCCTGTGACATACCACTCAAGACTCCTCAAGCGAAAGGTCACAGAAAGTGAAGTAAAAAAAAAAAATTACATTCAGGGATTAGCAGGATAGGGTGAAATGTAGGGAAATGTATTAGAAAGCTAATTACAAAAGTTATTAGTGTAATGCCCTTACTGGTGTCCCTGCACTGACCGGTGTCCCTCCCCCAGCGGGGACACCGGCATTCTCAACTTCCCGATCGTTCAGCGGTGGCTGCTCCATCTCCGGTCCCTCCTGCCACCTCCCAGGGCATGCGGATGCCACAAAGGCATCATAGGAGTACTCTTAGGGTTCGAGTACCTTGTATTAAAGGGCCAGTGCGCCCTAACTCAGAAGTGCCTCTCAGCCAATGACCGAGAGGCACCAGGTATTTAAAGGCACCTTCCCTTTAAGGGAGGTGCCTGGGCAACGTGGTGTATATGTTGCTAGTTCTCAGGTCCCAAATTGCTTTTGCTATTTCGTGCTGTGTTCAATATTGTTAATACTGTTTTGTGTTCCAGTACCTGACATCTGCCGTTGCTGCATCGCACCAAGGGGAGGAGCCTCAGTACATTATCGAGCATTCCAAGATGCTCATGGTGGCTTCAGTAGACGTGTCTCAATTTCCCCCTAGTAAGACGTTTGTCGCTGAAGCAAACAGGAAACATGTTCTTCAGTGGGGTCATTCCTCCAAGTTGGCCAGCCATGCTGGATAAAAGACGTCCTTTCAGCTGATCACTTGGCATTACTGGTGGCCAATGCTGCAGCAAGATGTAGTTGAGTTTGCTTTGGCTAGTCCCTCATGTGCCCCCAAAAAGATCCTAAGAAGCTTCCTGCTGGACGACTACTGCCCCTACCAGTGCCTTCTGCTCTTTTGCAGCATATTGCAATTGACTTTATCACCGACCTGCCGAAGTCCTCTGGCTACACCGTCATCAGGGTAGTAATTAACAGGTTTTCCAAAATTGCCCATTTTGCCCCACTTACTGGTTTGCCCTCTGCGTCAGTGCTCGCTGAGCACTTTGTGCAGCACATTTTCCAGTTGCACAGACTACCGTTCTACATCGCATCCGACAGAGGAGTCAAAGTCACATCTGCTGGATGCCACCTTGGACTTCTTGATGGTCTACCATTTGCAGTCCAAAAGCCAAGCAGAACGGGTCAACCAGATCCTGACAAATTTCTTGTGGCACTTTGTCAACGAGTACCACAATGATTGGGTCAAGTTCCTTCCATGGGCGGAGTTCTCATACAATAACCATGTGAGTGAATCCTCCACTAGTCTCCATTTCACATAGTGTATGGACAGCAGCCCAAAATACTGTTCCCTGCAGCGATCATCTCCGGCAACCCAATGGCCAATGCTCTCGTCAAGACCTTCTCCAAAATCTGGGGGAGACCAAGTCCTCACTGGACTAGTGCTCCATCCCAATGTAGAAGCATGTGGATAAGAGACGCCTTGACCCGTCTTCGCTCCAGTCTGGAGACAAGGTATGACTTTCTTCCAGATACATCCGCCTCAAGGTGCCATACTATAAGTTGGGTCTCCGCTTTATTGGCTCCTTTGAGGTGCTCCAGCAGATTAATAAGGTATCCTACAAGGTAAATCTCCCGACTTTCTTACATATTCCTAACTCGTTCCAGGTGTCATCCTGAGCCATTTCTACAGGGATCCAGGTACCTTACCTTCCCCAGTCAGTGATCACAACACCTTTCTTGCTGTAATAAAGGGTTTGAGGTAAAACCTTCTTCCTAATGGACTGGAAGGGGTTTGGTCCTAAGGAGAGGTCATGGGAGCCCATGGAGAATATTAATGCCACTCTTCTCCTTAAGAAATTAATGGAAAAGGAGGGGGACATAAGGGGGGGTACTCTCACCTTCCCGGCCGCTCTGTGGGGACTGCTCCGTCTCTTGTCACTGCCTTCGGGCCCTAGACATGTAAACAGAGCCTGAGAGTAAGGGGTGCTTCACACACAGCGAGCTCGCTGCCGAGATCGCTGCTGAGTCACGCTTTTTGTGACGCAGCAGTGACCTCATTAGCGATCTCGCTGTGTGTGACACTGAGCAGCGATCTGGCCCCTGCTGCGAGATCGCTGCTCGTTACACACAGCCCTGGTTCGTTTTCTTCAAAGCCGCTCTCCCACTGTGACACACAGATCGCTGTGTGTGACAGCGAGAGAGCGACAAATGAAGCGAGCAGGGGAGCAGGAGCCGGCGTCTGGCAGCTGCGGTAGGCTGTATCCAAGATATTTACCTTAGTTACCAGCCTCCGCAGCTCTCACGCTGCCTGTGCTGCCGGCTCCGGCTCTCTGCACATGTAGCTGCATTACACATCGGGTTAATTAACCCGATGTGTACTGTAGCTAGGAGAGCAAAGCTAAGCGGTGTGCGCTGGTAACTAATGTAAACATCGGGTAACCATACCCGATGTTTACCTTAGTTACCAGTGTCCGCAGCTTCCAGACGCCGGCTCCGTGCAAGCGCAGCGTCGCTTGCACGTCGCTGCTGGCTGGGGGCTGGTCACTGGTCGCTGGTGAGATCTGCCTGTGTGACAGCTCACCAGCGACCATATAGCGATGCAGCAGCGATCCTGACCAGGTCAGATCGCTGGTCGGATCGCTGCTGCATCGCTAAAGTGTGAAGGCACCCAAAGGCTGGAGTTACACTTGCGCATGACTCGCGTAAGGATCGCACTGCCCGGACCAGCCGGCAAATCTCCTTACAGGAGCGGGTCAGCTGCACAGAAATACATGAAGCTGACACGCTCTGGTCAGGAGAGCCGCCAGCCAGTGGGACATGGGATATGATATGATTCTCATGTGAGTCACATGCAAGTGTGACTCCAGCCTAACATGCAGTTCTTTGCCATGAATGAGCTAATCTAGATTTCATACTGCTCATGATGAGGACTGCGTGACTCTGCTGAGAGGACCTTTCACCAGACGAAGAGTCAACAGTTTTTGCTCTCATTTTATTTCCCGTTTTTTTAAGTATTCCGTTTTGTTTATTTTTCTCTTAAATCCACCATATGGTTTAATAGCTATGGGCCTTTCTATTTAGAGCTTATTTTAGGGGCCTTGCTCACAGGGTAATAATGCAGAGCAACCTAAAGACGCAAGTCCAGAGAATCTTGTGACCAATGACCCTTTGGTAAAGACCATAAAAAGTTTCACTAAGTAATAAGGCCCATATTGCTGGAACCATATGATGGATTTAGCGAACACAAAAGTCGGAATGCTTGGAAGAGTAGAAACTCTTTAAGAGGCCATGTATTGGGTGAATAAACTTTTAAGCAATAACATTTTATAGATATGGTAACACCTTGGGGGTGATGGAGCTGTTATATCCAATAACACATATTATCCTGAGTGGTACACCAATTCCAATTCCATTATACAGCTATTATTGCTGGTTTTACTATGCTGCAGGCTAGACTATCCATATCAGCAGACAGGGTGCCCTGTCACTGCTGCATCACCTTCTGCTGTCATGTCTAGAAGCATGGAATACTGTTTCTTTTCTTGTTCTACACCAGATCACCACCCAGATCTGTTTACAGGCTTTGAGGACATCAGTGATCTATGGACTTATTATGTGTAACACATACAATGGATATCCAGCAGCATAATAGAACAGCCATGCACTAGTTATGCTTGCCAGGCATGAATTGGGAGAGGCCAGGAGGGAGTTCAGTCTCAGGTCGCTGCAATGCAGAGATCAACAATTTCTACCACCATGATGCCCCTTAAAGAGGAGGCGTTACTAGATTAGAAGAAAATGTGTTAATTCTAACAAAAGAACTACAGCCGCTTTACTAAGTTACATAAGAGACATATTACGGTAAGTGACATATCTTGTTACAACAGCACTTTTCGACATTTTTGTCAACTGTAGATTCGTAGACAATGAATGGCATGTAAAGGTGGGAAAAACATCTCGGGGTTAATGGAAGAGTATGAATATGCCCCACAACACTTCACCTGCTGTACAATCATTTGTTAAATTGTCTCCGTCCCACCTACCTTTACCCACTAATGTCACACATCTTTTTATGTGCCACCAATTTCCTGCTGACGCTCTTCTTTTTGACCAAGGCTTCCAACCATTATACAAAGAAATGTAGAAGAGCATAGCCTTCTCCTCTTTTCTATACACTGACCCATTACCCATACCATACCATAGGCAGCTGTCTATTCTGCCTACCCCTCATCTCAGTCCTGATGGCAAACATGTATAATGCACTGCCTATCTTAAAGGAAAATCCTAGAACAAATATAAGTAACAAACTGAATAATTTGGCGATCCCCCTAAATAATAAGGGGGCCCATATATTCAGGCAGTTGCTTAATAACAGAGGATACAGGTTCTGAGCTCTGTCCTCTTGTGAAGATCTGGCAGCTTTACCCATATCAGATAAGGACTGGTAGCAATACACATCTATCCCAGCTGCCAGGGAAGAGGAGTGAAAAAAATCAGCTGAAGCATAAGTTGATATATGTGTCATTAAAGTAAGTTCACCCTGTGGTCATTTCACAGACAAAATCCAAGAGAAAAACACAAAATGAACATATACCCTATAATAAAGTAAATAAGTAAATGGTGGTTGTACATTAAAATAACATAGGGCTCTTGGTTACCACTGTTAGATCAAAAAGCGTAAAATCCATCCCACCGCAACAAGGTGTAACCAGTAGGGACAGTCCTACGCTTGTATTAACACCTTACCTTTTGCCAGTGACATAAGTGTTAATAAGCGCAAAGAAGGACAGGGCCCAACTACAGCCACCTGTCCACAGGAAGCCACCCATGTTTCTCCGAACAATAGAGAGTAAGGGCCCTGAGAAATTGTGGTTTTACTCCCCTTAACTCTGGCACTGACTGTAACTAGGGCTTATTTTTGGAGTAAGGCTTATATTTAAAGCATACTCCAAAAATCCTGTAAAATCATGCTAGGGCTTATTTTTGGCATAGATGTTATTTTTGGGGAAGCAGGGTATATAGATAAAATGTCTAGCTCAGAGGGAGGAACCACATCCCCACTTCTACAGAATACAAAGAAACATTAAAAAAAAAAAAAAAAGAGTCGGAGCATAAGATGGTTTATGTACAATAGATGCTAATTTTTTTGTCTTTTTTGTGTACCCTGTACAAATGGGGATGTGGTTGGTCCCTCTCTCTAATGTCTGAGCTAGTCACTGCATTTATATACCTTTCCATGGACAGGTGGCTTTAGTTGGGCCCTGGCTTCTCTGCCCTTATTCACACTGATGACACTGACACAAGGTAACGTTTTAATACTAGAGTAGAACCGTCCCTACTGGGTACACCTTGGAGCGGTGGGATGGCTTTTATGCTTTCTGATAAAACATTTGTTAACCAAGTGCCCTATGTTATTTAAATGTATTACTATTTACCAATTTACTTTATTAGATATATCCTCGTTTTGTGTTTTTTTCTTGTCGTTTTTTTTTTTACACTCTCTACAAATGCGGGTGTGGGCCCTCTCTCAGCAAGGCATTGTAATCCATATAGCTTCCCATGGACAGGTCGTTGTAGTTCAGGCATTGCTATTCACTGCACTTATTCACATTGAAGTCACCAGTGCAAATAAAGCTTTTATGCTAAAGTATAACCGTTCCGACTGGTTACACCTTGTCACGGTGGGATGGCTTTTACACTTTTTGATCAGTGTTAATCAAGTACCTATGTTATTTAAATGAACTAATACTATTTACTTTATTATAGGATGTATGCTCATTTTGTGTTTTTTTCTTTGGTTTTGTCAGGGAAAAGGAATGCAATGGGTCACAGAGCTAGGTAAATACTTGTTTAATTCTTTAATATAGAGGGATGTTTTCCATCTTTTTGCTGGAGTTTTCCTTTATAAATCTGATAACACTCTGATCCAAGGTCCATTCAGTGTCACCGTACATTAGAGAATATTTTACCATAAATCATTCTGCTATACAAAGTAATTGAGGACATATTTGCAGCCAGGTCGCAATAGGAGACAGTTCTGCCATTAATAGGACATATCAAATATAGGACAAATGAACATAGGAAAAAAGTAGGAAACTTCAAAGAAGTGTTGTCTACCAGGCATCTTAAAGGGTTCATTCAAAATCAAACTGCATTTCATTCACAAACCGTATCTATTTAGCATCGTAATCAAAGCCATTTTCCAATATATTGTATTAAAAATTCCCTGCCATGCCCTAACTACACTATCTAAATGCTGTTTCTTTTTTCTCCCAACTTCCTGTCTGACGCTTCATTTGAGAACCCCAGTGCATGCTGGGCTACTCAAACAAAGCATCATCAGAGCAGGGGGCAGAGACTGCAATCACTGTTACAGCCCACTCCCTGAAAGAAGCGTCATCAGTGACGCTCGTTTCATGGGCTGTGCTAGTCTCTGCTGCGTCCCATTTCTGCGAGCTGTGCACTGTGTGATCTGTACAGTGACAGCATCCACTCTATTGTCGACTCAGATCAGTAATTATCAGCAGGCTATATTGTGGTGTCAGAATACCAAGAGTGGAGTAGACCAGTGCTGCTCCAGCTAGTGGTCTCCTGCATGCTGGGATTCTCAAACGAAGTGTCATTAGACAGAATGTAGGGAAAAAAATAAAATGGTAGTTAGATAGTGTAGTTAGGGATAGATAGGGAATTTTTAATACAAGTATATTAGAAAATAGCTTAAATTATGCCACCAAATAGATAGGGATTTAGAATGAAATATAGTTTGCCTGCGGACCACCCCTTTAAGGGTGTGCATAAGCACTAGATGAATTATTTTGAAAATCTTATTAATACACTTTCTCATTCGCCCTAGTACGCCGATATTCACGCTGTCCACATTTATATCTAAGCTAGTATTGTCTAGCACTAACCAACCACCACAGATCGTTAACTACACATACTTATCTGTAAACTGACTTCTCATATTTGCTCACATTTTGCAGAGCAAAAAAAGAAAAACTTTCTGAGCTACATTCATAGTACTAGGTATACAGCAGGTTTTTCTGCAGCCTTTGCAAAACTATCTATAACACATTTTGAACCAAATATAACTGAGCCAAATAAACTTAAAAGGAATCTGTCAGCAGGTTTTTGCTATGGAGGCTGAAGGCAGCATGCTGCAAGGGTTAACACAGAAAGCTCAGGCATGCCTCTTTTGTCACAGTCCGATCTTTTGTTTATTTTGTTTTTTTTGTTTGCTTAAGCAGCAGGACCCTTACCATTACAGGACTAAATACTCATGTGCAGAAAAGTCTGACATGCCCCCTCCTATGATTGACACCTCACTGTCAATGTACAATCTCAATTGAGAGCCTGGTATGGTATGCACACTACTTCAGTTTGAAGCCAGGACGCATACACCCAGCTTCATAGTGCACATGACCGGAACTCTGGGGTCTGAGGACTGTTTTTTCCAGCAGGACAATGCACCATGCCAAACAGCTAGGTCAATCAATGTGTGGATGAAGGACCACCACATCAAAACCCTGTCATGGCTAGCCCATTCTCCAGACCTGAACCCCATTGAAAACCTTTGGAATGTAATCAAGAGGAAGATGGATAGTCACAAACCATCAAACAAAGAAGAACTGCTTAAATCTTTGCACCAGGAGTGGCACAAGGTCACCTAAAAGCAGTGTGAAAGACTGGTGGAAAGCATGCCAAGATGCATGAAAGCTGTGATTAAAAATCATGATTATTTCACAAAATATTGATTTCTGAATCTTCCTGAGTTAACATTATTATTGTTATTTCTAAATGATTATGAACTTGTTTTCTTATTATTATTTGAGGTCTGAAAGCAATGCATTTTTTTTGTTATTTTGATTAGTTCTCATTTTCAGAAAATAAATACAAAATTTATTGCTTGGAAATTTGGAGACATGTTGTCAGTAGTTTATAGAATAAAAGAACAATTTACATTTCATTAAAAAATATAACTATCAAGAGAAAAATCTGAAAAACTGACAATTTTGCAGTGGTCTCTTACTTTTTGCCAGAGCTGTATATAGACTGCATCATAGCCAGTTCTTGATGGTGCAATGTATAGAATATATGGAACCAGACACATAGGGTGCAGCATGTTGACTATATATAGCCAACTATTCAGGGTGCAGCATGTAGATTATATGTAACTAGCTACAGTGCTTTGCGAAAGTATTCGGCTCCCTTGACTTTTTCAACCTTTTCCCACATTTTAGGTTTCAAACAAAGATAAAAATTTTAATATTGTGGTGAAGAATCAACAACAAGTGGGACACAATTGTGAAGTTGAACGAAATTTATTGCTTATTTTAAACTTTTTAAAAAAAAAATAAACTGAAAATTGTGGCATGCAATATTGTTCGTCCCCTTTCAGTTAATACTTTGTAGCGCCACCTTTTGCTGCCATTACAGCTGCAAGTCGCTTGGGGTATGTCTCTATCAGTTTTGCACATCGAGAGACTGAAATTCTCGCCCATTCTTCCTTTGTAAACAGCTGGAGCTGAGTGAGGTTGGATGGAGAGCGTTTGTGAACAACAGTTTTCAGCTCTTTCCACAGATTCTCGATTGGATTCAGGTCTGGACTTTGATTTGGCCATTCTAACACCTGGATAAGTTTATTTGAGAACCATTCCATTTGTAGATTTTGCTTCATGTTTGGGATCATTGTCTTGTTGGAAGACAAATCTCCATCCCAGTCTCAGGTCTTTTGCAGACTCCAACAGATTTTCTTCAAGAATGTTCCTGTATTTGGCTCCATCCATCTTACCATAAATTTTAACCATCTTCCCTGTCCCTGCTGAAGAAAAGCAGGCCCAAACCATGATGCTGCCACCACCATGTTTGACAGTGGGGATGGTGTGTTCAGGGTGATGAGCTGTGTTGCTTTGACGCCAAACATATCGATTGGCATTGTGCCCAAATAGTTTGATTTTGGTTTCATCTGACCAGAGCACAGTCTTCCATATGTTTGGTGTGTCTCCCAGGTGGCTTGTGGCAAACTTTAAACTACACTTTTTATGCATAGCTTTGAGAAATGGCTTTCTGCTTGCTACTCTTCCATAAAGGCCAGATTTGTGCAGTGTACGACTGATTGTTGTCCTATGGACAGACTCTCCCAACTCAGCTGTAGATCTCTGCAGTTCATCCAGAGTGATCATGGGCCTCTTGGCTGCATCTCTGATCAGTCTTCTCCTTGTTTGAGATGAAAGTTTGGATGGATGGCCGAGTCTTGGTAGATTTGCAGTGGTATGATACTCCTTCCATTTCAATATGATCACTTTCACAGTGCTCCTTGGGATGTTTAAAGTTTTGGAAATCTTTTTGTAACCAAATCTGGCTTTAAACGTCTCCACAACAGTATCACAGACCTGCCTGTTGTGTTCCTTGGTCTTCATGATGCTATCTGCGCTTTAAACAGAACACTGAGACTATCACAGAGCAGGTGCATTTATACGGAGACTTGATTACACACAGGTGGCTTATATTTATCATCATCAGTCATTTAGGACAACATTGGATCATTCAGAGATCCTCAATGAACTTCTGGAGTGAGTTTGCTGCACTGAAAGTAAAGGGGACGAATAATATTGCACGCCCCACTTTTTAGTTATTTATTTTTTTAAAACGTTTAAAATAAGCAATACATTTCGTTCAACTTCACAATTGTGTCCCACTTGTTTTTCATTCTTCACCATAACATTAAATGTTTTATCTTTATGTCTGAAGCCTGAAATGTGGGAAAAGGTTGAAAAATTCAAGGGAGCCGAATACTTTCACAAGGCACTGTATATAGGGAGCAGTGTGTAGACTGTATATATCCTGCTCTGTAGGGTGCTGTGTATATAAAATATAGAGGAAGCTCTATATGGTGCTGTGGATAGGCTATACGGAGCCGGCTCTATAGGGTGCAGTGTATAGACTGTATATAGTCAGCTCTATAGGATGCAGTCAGAGTTGGATTTGTACACCCTCCCTCTGGCGCTGGTGTCACTCAATGCTACTAATTTCGCCCCCATACAACATCTTCTGTCACAGATAGAAGCTATGGTGGCAGTGGAGATAGAAGGAGAGAGCAGGTGCTGCACTCACATCTCCCTCCCACGGCGTCTATTACTGAGGATCCAGGAGGTCTTCAGAGGGGGGAAGCAATGCAAGAAACTGAAGTAACTGCAGCGCTGGCCCCCTATGACTGAGCCTGTGACTGAGCTGTAGAGTTGGCCAAAGTATATTTACCACTCAATTTACAGTGAAAAGCAAAAGGGTCACAATGTTTTGAACTTTTGACGTTCAGGCTCCATATCTCACAATCCACTACAGCTTTGAGCGTGAGACTACCTTCATTTTCAAGACAATCATTTTGGCTATCTCATACATAAACTTGACTTGCAGCTATCTAGCATATGATTAGTTATGTAGTTTCTTGTCATGTCTCTGGATTGTTACTGTTTTGGTCCTGGAGTTTGAAAAATCTTTTACTTCTAGTATACTACAAATTACAAGATATTCTCACATTCCCTAATAACGCAGTGTGCTACTAGATTGATTCCCAAACAAACGGTACTGGCTCGAATCGATGAGCAGCCATGAAGATTTCCTAAGAAAAGAGGATCAGTATCATCTAGCTCATCAATAGTGGTCCCTTGGCCAAGAAAATTGCCAAACTTCATGATGTGGCTGCTATGACAGTTGGAAAATAAAAAATTAAGTTCATCCTTCAATTCAAAAGCCAAGAGGTGGATGTCCAGGCAAAATATCGGAGTCAAAAGGTTGACTCATCACAAGGTTGTTTGTTGTTTTGCATATTACATATACTTAGTTGTATCTAAGACATATTGTGTTGTTATTTCTGTTTTGTAGTTCATATAAAAGCCTATTGGCCGAAACGTCAGAAAACTGCTGGATGCTAAAATAAATAAAACTTTTTCTGCAATGGAGTGCTAAGTTCTTGTTAAACATACAGTATGTAACATAGCTGAAGGCTTCAAATAAGTTAGGGACCCACTCAGAGGTTTAGATCAGCTGATGGTTTGTGGGTGTGCGGTTCATGTCTAATAGCTAATTTTGCTATATTGCATTCTATCCTCCTCTGTTTTGTTTGACCCAGCACTCCTCCCATTTGGCACAAGCGTTTTTAATTAGCAGGAGCCTGCAAGGAGGGGTTCTGCCTCTTTTACTCCTAGTTTACATACTGAGATCTTGTGGAAGGTAAGTTGGGTAATTTGTTCTGGTGGTTTTGTGTCAGTGGGGCAGCGTAGCCTTGAGTCTTGGGGACTCACCCTTGCAGCATGGGTGTTGTGAAGCACCAGGTCACCTGCCTTGGCACTTGGCGCAGCACCTTTTAAGGCTTCAGATAAGTTAGGTACCCATTCAGAGGTTCGCCGTGATGTGGCAGTGGGCTTCATACAGTCTGATCAGAATATTAAACCAAGAACCTTATGTTAAGGTATTTCAATTTTTGCCTAGCAGCTTTAGATCAACTGTTGATTTTTGGATGTGCGATTCATGTCTAATTCTCCAGTTACAGAAAGGAATAACTCCGGCACACTGTATATTTCCCAAAGAGAAAAAGATGGACACAAGAAAGTTGATTTCAAATCCTTTTTTCTTTTATTCAATGTGAAAAAGTGAAGAAGTGCTGTACAAAACAAAAGGTCCGCCAGGAACAACGTTTCGGCCAAGAGGCCTTCCTCAGGTCGGACACACTAGAATGGACAGGAATCACTGGAGATCAGCAAGCAGAATGTATACAGTATATGTGCGTAACACCTGCAGGTGCAAGGATTTGAAATCAACTTTCTTGTGTCCATCTTTTTCTCTTTGGGAAACATACAGTGTGCCGGAGTTATTCCTTTCTGTATTGCTTTTTCTCCTGAGCACCTGTGCAAGGTGATGCGAGGTCTTTCTCTCTTTTTAATTCTCCAGTTATGCTTTCTTGTTAAACATAATATCTATTTTTTTACTTGAGCACCCTTGTCTCCCTTAGGAAATGCCACATCACCTAATATCTAGTGATGAGCGAGTACTAAAAAGCTCGGGTGCTCGAGGCTCGGGCCGAGCATCCCAAGATACTCGTGTACTCGGCCCGAGCACCGAGCCCAATGTTATCCTATGGGGGACCCGAGTATTTTTGTGAAATGACCACCGGCAGCATGTAGAAACCATAAAACTGTAAATTAAAAAAAAAAACGTGCGTGTGTGTGTAAGCGTGCATATATATATAGACGCGGAGTGGAGTGCGGGAGGGGCCGTAGCCGAGCGGGGAAGTTTAATATATATTGTGTACAGCCAGTTATTTATGGTTTAGTATGTAGACTGTATATAGCCAACTTTAGAAGGTGTAGCACATAGACTGTATGTAGCCAGCTCTATAGGCTGCAATGTGTGTAGGTATATACGGTAGTTGAAATGTATATAGCCAGTTCCATAGGCTGCAATGTGTGTAGGTATATACGGTAGTTGAAATGTATATAGCCAGTTCCATAGGCTGCAATGTGTGTAGACTGTACATATTCAGCTCTATGGGGTGCAATGCAGTCTGTATATAGCCAGCTCTATAGGGTGCCTTATACAGTATATAGCCAGCTTTATAAGGTTGCAATATATAGAGTGTATAGCCAGCTCTATATGGTGAAATGTATACTCTGCATATACTATAGGGTACAGTGTATAGACTGTATATACACTCTATATAACCAGATCTGTAGTGTGCAGTGTTTAGACAGAATATAGCAGCTCTAAAGGGTGCAATGTATAGACTTTATATAGCCAGTTGTATGTGGTACAATGTAAATACTGTATATAGTCACCTGTAAAAGTATCTACACACTGTACAAAACTATCTCTGTAGTGTGGAAAATATAGACTGGAAATAGCCAGCACTAAAGGCTGTAGTACATACTATAAACTTGCACTATATGCTTCCTGGTATACTGCTAGTGCCATATGATCTATAGTATATAGCTACTGCCGTATGATCCCTAGTATATAGCTAGCTCCATCTAGTCCATAGTATGCTCTATATCATGCCATGCATACACTGTATATAGCTTTTTATGATCTCTAGTATTGAGCTATCTCTAAATGAACAATAGTATACAGCTAGCTCCATATAATCCACTAGAAGGTGGCCCGATTCTACGCATCGGGTATTCTAGAATTTACGTATTGTGTAGTTCATGTATGATTTTTGTTATATATATATATATAGATGTTGTTGTGTGTAGTTACCAAGTGTTTGTGTAGGGCGCTGTACATGTTCTGAGTGTCGCGGGGGGTGAGAGCGGTGTTGTATGTGTGTTGCGTGTGTTGCGTTGTTTGTGGAGCGCTGTGTGTCTGTAGCGTTGTGTGTGTGTGTGTGTTGTGCGGTTTGTGTGTGTGTGGTGTGTTTTGGGGGGAGGTATGTTTTGAGCAATGTGTGTGTTGTGCAGCATGTGCGTATATTTGTGTGTGCAGCGTTGTCTGTGTGTGTGGGTGTCTGTGTAGGGCGTTGTTTGTGATTCCTAGTGTGTGTGTGTTGTGCAGTGCGCGTGTGTGTGTGTGTTGGGGGGAGGTGTGCACCTCCCATCGTGCTCCATCCCCCATGCTGCGCACCCCCCATCGTGCTGCATCCCCCATGCTGCGCACTCCCAAACGTGCTCCATCCGCCATGCTGCGCACTCCCAAACGTGGTCCATCCGCCATGCTGCGCACTCCCAAACGTGCTCCATCCGGCATGCTGCGCACTCCCAAACGTGCTCCATCCGCCATGCTGCGCACTCCCAAACGTGCTCCATCCGCCATGCTGCGCACTCCCAAACGTGCTCCATCCGCCATGCTGCGCACTCCCAAACGTGCTCCATCCGCCATGCTGCGCACTCCCAAACGTGGTCCATCCGCCATGCTGCGCACTCCCAAACGTGCTCCATCCGCCATGCTGCGCACTCCCAAACGTGCTCCATCCGCCATACTGCGCACTCCCAAACGTGCTCCATCCGCCATACTGCGCACTCCCCATCGTGCACCATCCGGCATGCTGCGCACTCCCAAACGTTCTCCATCCGTCATGCTGCGCACTCCCAAACGTGCTCCATCCGTCATGCTGCGCACTCCCAAACGTGCTCCATCCGCCATGCTGCGCACTCCCAAACGTGCTCCATCCGCCATGCTGCGCACCCCCCATCATGCTCCATCCGCTTGGGAGTGCGCAGCATGCCGGATGGTGCACGATGGAGAGTGCGCAGTATGGCGGATGGAGCACGTTTGGGAGTGCGCAGTATGGCGGATGGAGCACGTTTGGGAGTGCGCAGCATGGCGGATGGACCACGTTTGGGAGTGCGCAGCATGGCGGATGGACCACGTTTGAGAGTGCGCAGCATGGCGGATGGACCACGTTTGGGAGTGCGCAGCATGGCGGATGGAGCACGTTTGGGAGTGCGCAGCATGGCGGATGGAGCACGTTTGGGAGTGCGCAGCATGGCGGATGGAGCATGATGGGGGGTGCGCAGCATGGCGGATGGAGCACGTTTGGGAGTGCGCAGCATGGCGGATGGAGCACTTTTGGGAGTGTGCAGCATGGCGGATAGAGCACGATGGGGAGTGCGCAGCATGGCGAATGGAGCACGTTTGGGAGTGCGCAGCATGGGGGATGGAGCACGTTTGGGAGTGTGTAGCATGGCGGATAGAGCACGATGGGGAGTGCGCAGTATGGCGGATGGAGCACGTTTGGGAGTGCGCAGCATGGCGGATGGAGCACGTTTGGGAGTGCGCAGCATGGGGGATGCAGCACGATGGGGAGTGCGCAGTATGGCGGATGGAGCACGTTTGCTCAGCCTCTCTCCTTCCAGCCTCCCTCAGCATCAGCCTCCCCCTCCCAGCCTTCCCCAAGATCAGCCTCTCATGCTTCTGGCCATGTGATCCTCCGTCAGGTCCTGGAAGCTCACAGCACAATATCGCCGCCGAGAAGCAAGCGATATCCCAGGATGTTGTGAGTATTTGGATGCGATGTGATGTGTGAGGTATGTGTGAGTGAGTGTGATCTGATTTGTGTGTGTGTGCTGTTATGTTATGTATGTTCCGCAGCTGCAGGACCTTGATGTGTGGATGCGATGTGATGTGTGTGTGAGGTGTGTATGAGAGTGAGTGTGAGCCGGTGTACACTGGTAACTATGATACACATCGGGTAACTAAGGGACCTTAGTTACCCGATGTGTATAATGGTTACCAGCTTTCACGGCCTCCGTTAAGATCCCAGCATCGCAAGGTTATGTGTGGCGCTGCCGGGATCCTGACGGAGCCGGTGTAGAAGCAAGCGATATCCCAGCATGTTGTGATGTGTGGATGTGATGTGTGGATGTGATGTGTGGATGTGATGTGTGGATGTGATGTGTGAGGTGTGTGTGAGAGTGAGTGTGATCTGATGTGTGTGTGTACTCACCTGGGAATCGGAGCCCCGTGTCAGTTAGGCCAGAGCGAGCGTGCATTGCGTGAGGGGGGCGGGGCCTGCAGAGAGCCGGGGCGAGAGGCCAATCCGTGTGGGGGGGGCGGGGCCATGGCGAGCCCAGCGGCCAATCAGCTTTGTGTCACCGTAAGGACACAATTTCGGAGCATGACAGACAGACAGATAGACAGACAGACAGACAGACAGACAGACAGAATAAGGCAATTATATATATAGATAGTGTACAGCTAAGTGTATATGATGAGTATATACACCTGTATATACAATCATGGTAGAAAGTTTTGGTTCCCTTGAAATTGTTCCAGGAAATGAAGTATTTCTCCCAGAAAATTATTGTAATTACACGTTTTGTTATTCACATGTTTATTTCCCTTGTGTGTATTGGAAGTCAAATGGTGGAGGTTGAAAGATGTTTTGGGGTTGTTTTGCTGCCTCTGACACTGGATTCCTTGACTGTGTGCAAGACATCATGAAATCTGAAGATTACAAATGGATTTTGGGTCACAATGTAGTGCCCAGTGTCAGAAATCTGGGTTTGCATCCTAGGTCATGGGTCTTCCAGCAGGATGATGACCCCAAACATATTCCAAGAAGCCCCCAGAACTGGATGGAAACAAAGCGCTGGAGAGTTGGGAGGTGGCCAGCAATGAGTCTGGATCTAACTAACATTGAACACCTGTGGAGAGATCTTATAATTGCTGATGGGAGAAGGCGCTCTTCAAATATGAGAGACCTGGAGCCGTTTCCAAAAGAAGAGTCCACAATTCCAGCTGAGAGGTGTAAGAAGCTTGCTGATGGTTATAGGAAGCGATTGATTACAGTTATTTATTGCAAAGGATGTGCAACCAATATTAAGTTGAGGGTGCCAACAATTTTGACCGGCTCATTTTAAGGGTTTTGTGTGAAATTATGTCCAATTTGCCCTTTTTCCTCTTTTTTTGTGTTGTTCCAATACACAATAATTAAATAAACATGAATATAACAAAACATGTGTAATTGCAATCATTTTCTTGGAGACATACTGGTATTTCATTTTTTGGAACAAGATCAAGGGTGCCAACGCTTTCGGCCATGACTGTAGTTCTATATTATCCATAGTAAACAGCTAACTATAATTAATTTATATTACACAGCTAGCTCTATATGATCCACATTTTACAATCAGCTCCATAATGAAGGAGTGAATACACTTTATATATCTCCATATAATCCGTAGTATTCAGCTGGCTCCATATGATCCCTAGTATATACAGTAGCCACCATTATGTGATTCCTACTGTGCTTTTCCAAAAATAAGCCCTCCCCCAAAAATAAGCCCTAGCAGGTATTTTCAGCATTTTCGGAGAAAGGCTTAAATATAAGCCCTCCCCTGAAAATAAGCCCTAGTCGCGGATCAATAATGAAGTGTCCATACAGCTAAAAAAGTTACAGATACTGCAGGACACTTCATTATACACAGCGGCACCCGGCAATTACACTCACCCGACACTGAGCGGCAGGACCTGCAGTGATCGCACCCCCACACACATCACATCACATAACACACACACACACACACACACAATCAGATCTCACACAGACACCAGATCTCACACACAAACATCGGACTGCACACACAGATCGCACACATAATCAGATCGCACACACAAACATCGGATTACACGCAAACATCAAATCACAACATCGGATCGCACACACATCGGATCGCATACACACTCACCTCATCCAGCGACACTGATCTCTTCTCGCCGGGAGAATCCTGAGAGGCAGTGCAGTGGAGCACAACGAACAGGACCTGCGGCCGGACACGTGACTTGCTCTCATCATTCCCTGCGGCCGTAAGTGCTGGATGTGATGTGATGTGTGTGTGTGATCTGCTGTGTGTGTCTGCAATCGGCTGTGTGTGTGTCTGTGATCGGCTGTGTGTATCTGTGATCGGCTGTGTGTGTCTGCGTTCGGCTGTGTGTGTCTGCGATCGGCTGTGTGTATCTGCGATCGGCTGTGTGTGCCTGTGATCGGATGTGTATCTGTGATCGGCTGTGTATGCCTGTGATCGGATGTATGTATCTGTGATCGGCTGTGTGTGCCTGCGATCGGCTGTGTGTATCTGTGATCGGCTGTGTGTGCCTGCGATCGGATGTGTGTATCTGTGATCGGCTGTGTGTGCCTGCGATCGGATGTGTGTATCTGTGATGGCTGTGTGTGCCTGCGATCTGCTGTGTGTGATCTGCGATCTGCTGTGTGTGTGTGCCTGCGATCGGCTGTGTGTATCTGTGATCGGCTGTGTGTGCCTGCGATCTGCTGTGTGTGCCTGCGATCTGCTGTGTGTGCCTGCGATCTGCTGTGTGTGCCTGCGATCTGCTGTTTGTGCCTGCGATCTGCTGTGTGTGCCTGCGATCTGCTGTGTGTGCCTGCGATCTGCTGTGTGTGCCTGCGATCTGCTGTGTGTGCCTGCGATCTGCTGTGTGTGCCTGCGATCTGCTGTGTATATCTGCGATCGGCTGTGTGTATCTGTGATCGGCTGTGTGTGTGTGATCTGCTGTGTGATCTGCTGTTTATATCTGCGATCTGCTGTGTGTGTGTGTCTGTGTGTGTGTGTGTGTGTGTGTGTGTGTGATCTGCTGTGTGTGTGATCTGCTGTGTGTGTCTGGGATCTGCTGTGTGTGTCAGCTAGCAGCAGGGTAGGACGGCGTGCAGCACCGACCGGAGATCACAGGAGGACCTGGGAACCACACAGATGTCCTGGTCTGGTGAGTATGAGTCTCCTGGGAAGTGGGGGGGGGTCTGCTTTTTTGCGGGGTAAACTTTCCCCCAACCGTGTTTCTCCAAGAATAAGACCTCCTCCAAAAATAAGCCCTAGTGCTTTTTTGGGGGGGAAAAAAAATATAAGACAGTGTCTTATTTTTGGAAAAACACGGTAGTAGAAAGTTAGCACCATATGTTCCATAGTATACCGCTGTATATGATGTGTATATGACTCTATATGATCTATGGCAGTGTTTCTCAACTCCAGTCCTTATGACCCACCAACAGATCATGTTTTCAGGTTTTCCTTAATATTAGACCGGGAATAATTCCATCACCTGTGCAACATTAAGGAAATCCTGAAAACCTGATTGATGAAAACCTGAAAACATGATCTGTTGATGGGTCTTGAGGACTGGAGTTGAGAAACACTGATCTATGGTATATAGGTACAGAATGTCTATATTATCTATACACCGTGTGCAGAATTATTAGGCAAGTTGTATTTTAGAGGATTTTTTTTATTATTGATCAACAACTATGTTCTCAATCAACCCAAAAGACTCAAATATCAAAGCTTAATATTTTTGGAAGTTGGGGTGGTTTTTTTTTTAGATTTGGCTATCTTAGGAGGATATCTGTGCAGGTAACTATTACTGTGCAGAATTATTAGGCAACTTAATAAAAACCAAATATATTCCCATCTCACTTGTTTATTTTCACCAGGTAAACCAATATAACTGCACAAAATTTAGAACTAAACATTTCTGACATGCAAAAACAAAACAAAAAAAATGAGTGACCAATATAGCCACCTTTCTTTCTGATGACACTCAACAGCCTACCATCCATAGAGTCTGTCAGTTGCTTGATCTGTTTACGATCAACATTGCGTGCAGCAGCCACCACAGCCTCCAGACACTGTTCCGAGAGGTGTACTGTTTTCCCTCCCTGCAGATCTCACATTTTATGAGGGACCACAGGTTCTCTATGAGGTTCAGATCAGGTGAACAAGTGGGCCATGTCATTATTTTTCCATCTTTTAGATCTTTACTGGGCAGCCACGCTGTGGCGTAGTTGGATGCATGTGATGGAGCATTGTCCTGCATGAAAATCATGTTTTTCTTGAATGATACCGACTTCTTCCTGTACCACTAATTGAAGAAGTTGTATTCCAGAAACTGGCAGTAGGTCTGGGAGTTGAGCTTCACTCCATCCTCAACCCAAAAAGGTCCCACAAGTTCATCTTTGATGATGCCAGCCCATACCAGTACCCCACCTCCACCTTGCTGGCGTCTGAGTCGGAGTGGAGCTCTCTGCCCTTTACTGATCCAGCCTCTGGCCCATCTATGTGGCCCATCAAGAGTCTCATTTCATCAGTCTATAAAACCTTTGAAAAATCAGTCTGAAGATATTTCTTGGCCCAGTCTTGACGTTTTATCTTATGTTTCTTGTTCAAAGGTGGTCGTTTTTCAGCCTTCCTTACCTTGGCCATGTTCCTGAGTATGGCACACCTTGTGCTTTTTGATACTCCAGTAATGTTGCAGCTCTGAAATATAGCGAAACTGGTGGCAAATGGCATCTTGGCAGCTTCACGCTTGATTTTCCTCAATTCATGGGCAGTTATTTTGCACCTTTTTTGCCCAACACGCTTCTTGCGACCCTGTTGGCTATTTGCCATGAAATGCTTGATTGTTCGGTGATCACACTTCAAAAGTTTGGCAATTTCAAGACTGCTGCATCCCTCTGCAAGACATCTCCCAATTTTGGACTTTTCAGAGCCCGTCAAATCTCTGTTCTGACCAATTTTGTCAAAGGAAAGGAAGTTACCTAATAATTAGGCACACCTTATATAGGGTGTTAATGTCATTACACCACACACCTCCTCATTACAGAGATGCACATCACCTGATTTACTTAATTGGTAGTTGGCTCTCAAGCCTATACAGCTTGGAGTAGGACAACATGTATAAAAAGTATCATGTGCTCAAAATACTCATTTGCCTAATAATTCTGCACACAGTGTAGTACACAGCTCACTCTGTATGATAAACAGTATACAACTAGCTCCATATGAATAAGTGTACATACTTTATATATCGCCATATGATACCAAGTATAAAGCTATCTCTATATAATCCCTAGTATACAGTTAGCTCTATATGATCCATGGTATACAAACAGCTCAATATACTCCAGTCTATACACTGTATATATCAATATATAATCCATAGCGCACCCATACATCACACAGACTAGAGCCCAAAACACTGTGTACAGTCCCACACATCCCAATGTATACAACCCCATACATCAATGTATACAGCCCCAAACATAACAACATATACAAACCCACACATCACACTGTATACAGCCCCACACATCACACTGTATACAGCCCCACACATCACACTGTATACAGCCCCACACATCACACTGTATACTGCCCCACACATCACTGAATAGCCCAAAACATCACACCGTATACAGCCATACACATCACACTGTATGAAGCCATACACATCACACTGTATACAGCTCCAAACATCACATTGTATACAGCCCCGTACATCACAATGTATACAGCTCCACACATCACAATGTATACAGCCTCATACATCATACAGCATACAGCTCCATACATCACAATGTATACAGCCCCACACATCACACTGTATACAGCCTCATACAGTATACAGCGCCGTACATCACAATGTATACAGCCCCGTACATTACAGTGAGGAGCACAGACCACCTGTTGACGCCCATTGCAGCTTCTCTATAGTGTATGCATGGCACAAGCTGGATGAGAACTTAACAGCCTCCCACATAATGCAGTATACAGCCCCGTACATCACACCATATACAGCCCCCCACATCACGCAGTATACAGCCCCGTACATCACACCATATACAACCCCACACATCAAGCAGTAGGCAGCCCCCCACATAACGCAGTATACAGCCCCATACATCACACCATATACAGCCCCACACATCATGCTGTATACAGCCCAACACATCACGAAATATACAGCCCCACACATCACGCAGTATACAGTCCCACACATCACGCAGAATACAGCCCCACACATCACGCAGTATACAGATCCATACATCACGCAGTATATAACCCCATACATCACGCAGTATACAGCTCCATACATCACGCAGTATACAGCCCCACACATCACGCAGAATACAGCCCCACACATCACGCAGAATACAGCCCCACACATCACGCAGTATACAGCTCCATACATCACGCAGTATATAACCCCATACATCACGCAGTATACAGCTCCATACATCACGCAGTATACAGCCCCACACATCACGCAGTATACAGCTCCATACATCATGCAGTATACAGCCCCACACATTATGCTGTATACAACCCCACATATCACACCGTATACAACCCCACACATCATGCTGTATACAACCCCACATATCACACCGTATACAGCCCCACACATCACGCAGTATACAGCTCCATACATCATGCAGTATACAGCCCCACACATCATTGTGTATACAGCCCCATACAACACGCAGTATACAGCTCCATACATCACGCAGTATACAGCCCCATAAATCACGCAGTATACAGCCCCATACATCACACAGTATACAGCCCCATACATCACACCATATACAGCCCCCCCACATCACGCAGTATACAGCCCTGTGCATCACACCATATACAGCCCCCCACATCACGCAGTATACAGCCCGACACATCATGCAGTATACAGCCCCACACATCACACCATATACAGCCCCACACATCATGCTGTATACAGCCCAACACATCACAAAATATACAGCCCCACACATCACGCAGTATACAGCCCCACACATCACGCAGAATACAGCCCCAGACATCACGCAGTATACAGCTCCATACATCACGCAGTATATAACCCCATACATCACGCAGTATATAACCCCATACATCACGCAGTATACAGCTCCATACATCACGCAGTATACAGCCCCACACATCACGCAGTATACAGCCCCTTACATCACGCAGTATACAGCCCCATACATCACGCAATATACAGCCCCATACATCACGCAGTATACAGCCCCACACATCACATTGTATACAGCCCCATACATCACGCGGTATACAGCCCCACACATTATGCTGTATACAACCCCACATATCACACCGTATACAGCCCCACACATCATGCTGTATACAACCCCACATATCACACCGTATACAGCCCCACACATCACGCAGTATACAGCTCCATACATCATGCAGTATACAGCCCCACACATCACGCAGTATACAGCTCCATACATCACCCAGTATACAGCCCCACACATCATTGTGTATACAGCCCCATACATCACGCAGTATACAGCTCCATACATCATGCAGTATACAGCCCCACACATCACGCAGTATACAGCTCCATACATCACCCAGTATACAGCCCCACACATCATTGTGTATACAGCCCCATACATCACGCAGTATACAGCCCCATACAACACGCAGTATACAGCTCCATACATCACGCAGTATACAGCCCCACACATCACGCGGTATACAGCTCCATACATCACGCAGTATACAGCCCCATACATCACACAGTATACAGCCCCATACATCACGCACTATACAGTCCCACACATTATGCAATATACAGCCCCACACATCACACAGTATACAGCCCCACACATCACGCGGTATACAGCTCCATACATCACGCACTATACAGTCCCACACATCATGGTGTATACAGACCTATATATCACACAGTATACAGCTCCACACATCACGCAGTATACAGCCCCATAGATCACGCTGTATACAGCCCCATACATCACGCAGCATACAGCCCCACACATCACACTGTATACAGCCCCATACATCACACTGTATACAGCCCCATACATCACAATGTATACAGCCCCACACATCACGCAGTATACAGCCCCACACATCACGCAGTATACAGCCCCATACATCACGCAGTATACAGCCCCACACATCACGCAGTATACAGCCCCACACATCACACTGTATACAGCTCCACACCACGCAGTATACAGCCCCATAGATCACGCTGTATACAGCCCCATACATCATGCAGTATACAGCCCCATACATCATGCAGTATACAGACCCACACATCATGTTGTATACAGCCCCACACATCATGCTGTATACAGCCCCACACATCACGCTGTATACAGCTCCATACACCACGCAGTATACAGCTCCATACATCACGCAGTATACAGCTCCATACATCATGTTGTATACAGCCCCACACATCATGGTGTATACAGACCTATATATCACACTGTATACAGCCCCACACATCACACAGTATACAGCCCCACACATCACACGGTATACAGCCCCACACATCACACGGTATACAGCCCCACACATCACACGGTATACAGCCCCACACATCACGCGGTATACAGCCCCACACATCACGCGGTATACAGCCCCACACATCACGCGGTATACAGCCCCACACATCACGCGGTATACAGCCTCACACATCACACTGTAAACAGCCCCACACATCACACTGTAAACAGCCCCACACATCACACTGTAAACAGCCCCATACATCACACTGTATACAGCCCCACACATCACGCAGTATACAGCCCCACACATCACGCAGTATACAGCCCCACACATCACGCAGTATACAGCTCCACACATCACGCAGTATACAGCCCCACACATCACACTGTATACAGCTCCACACCACGCAGTATACAGCCCCATAGATCACGCTGTATACAGCCCCATACATTATGCAGTATACAGCCCCATACATCATGCAGTATACAGCCCCATACATCATGCAGTATACAGCCCCATACATCATGCAGTATACAGCCCCATACATCATGCAGTATACAGCCCCATACATCATGCAGTATACAGCCCCATACATCATGCAGTATACAGCCCCATACATCATGCAGTATACAGCCCCACACATCATGTTGTATACAGCCCCACACATCATGTTGTATACAGCCCCACACATCACGCTGTATACAGCCCCACACATCACGCTGTATACAGCCCCACACATCACGCTGTATACAGCCCCACACATCACGCTGTATACAGCTCCATACACCACGCAGTATACAGCTCCATACATCACGCAGTATACAGCTCCATACATCACGCACTATACTATCCCACACATCATGGTGTATACAGACCTATATATCACACTGTATACAGCCCCACACATCACAATGTATACAGCCCCACACATCACAATGTATACAGCCCCACACATCACAATGTATACAGCCCCACACATCACACAGTATACAGCCCCACACATCACACAGTATACAGCCCCACACATCACACAGTATACAGCCCCACACATCACGCGGTATACAGCCCCACACATCACGCGGTATACAGCCCCACACATCACGCGGTATACAGCCCCACACATCACGCGGTATACAGCCCCACACATCACACTGTAAACAGCCCCACACATCACACTGTAAACAGCCCCATACATCACGCAGTATACAGCTCCACACCACGCAGTATACAGCCCCATAGATCACGCTGTATACAGCCCCATACATCATGCAGTATACAGCCCCATACATCATGTTGTATACAGCCCCACACATCACACTGTATACAGCCCCACACATCACACTGTATACAGCCCCTTACATTACAGTGAGGGACACAGACCACCTGTTGACGCCTATTGCAGCTTCTCTATTGTGTATGCATGGCACAAGCTGGCAGAGTACATAACAAGAAGGCATGACTCAGTGCCAGGCTGGAAGAGTAAAGCATGGCACAGTCGCTGCAGCACTGGTCTCGGTGCCTACCTGTTGCGCTGTGGATTGTTGGGAGAGTTCGGTGTCCCGGGCAGACTCTGGACCGTCGTGCTCGGTGGCGGGGGAGCAGTACGGAGCCCCGGTATGTGGACCCTGCTCTGAGCTGTGCGGGGACAGAAGCAGCTTTCCCAATGTTTCCTGCACACACAGGGAAGCTCTGTGCTCTGCCTGGAGTGCAGCGACACCTCCTGGGTGTATAGTGAATGGCGGCTGGAGGAGGCCGACTCCCGGCTCTGCCCTGTGCTGCCTGTAGTCCTGGCGACCAGCTGTCTGACTGACACGAATATTGGCTCCCACACATTACTGCATGCTTCTAGAGCTTGTAGGTAGTGATGAGCGAGTACTAAAAAGCTCGGGTGCTCGAGGCTCGGGCCGAGCATCCCAAGATACTCGTGTACTCGGCCCGAGCACCGAGCCCAATGTTATCCTATGGGAGACCGGAGTATTTTTGTGAAATGACCACCGGCAGCATGTAGAAACCATAAAACTGTAAATTAAAAAAAAAACCGTGCGTGTGTGTGTAAGCGTGCATATATATATACACGCGGAGTGGAGTGCGGGAGGGGCCGTAGCCGAGCGGGGAAGTGTCGGGCTAAAGGCACGGTCATGCTGTGAGGGCCGGCCAATCACTGCAATTCCACAACAGGGCTGTGGCATTGCGGTCTGCCAGCCAATCCCTGCATGAGGGCTGGCTCTCAAAAGAGCGCCAACATGAAGACCACGAGTACAGCACGAGTATCGCGAAATTACTCGGTACCCGCCGAGTAGCCCGAGTACAGTGATACTCGTGCGAGTACCGAGTAGTGACAAGCATGCTCGCTCAACACTACTTGTAGGCAGATTCTATGGCTACTGAAGTACAAGTATTAGAATCTAATCAGTTTTTACACTTTTATTGACAAATACATCAAGTTTATGAAAATACTCAATATTTACTTCACGGTGTTTGCAATTCGCCCTGACATGTGGACATCAGCTTCTGGGCAACTCCAGACTGATGCCAAACCAGCCTCGTGACGCCTTGTGACATGGCCTCCATCACATTGGAAAAGCAATGTTCATCCCCAGATTGCTCCTGCATCGTTGGGAGAAGTTTCTCTTAAGGCCGCTTTACACGCTGCGATATCGGTACCGATATCGCTAGCGTGGGTACCCGCCCCCATCTGTTGTGTGACAAGGGCAAATCGCTGCCCGTGGCGCACAACATCGCCCAGACCCATCACACTACTTACCTGCCCTGCGACGTCGCTGTGACCGGCGAACCGCCTCCTTTCTAAGGGGGCGGTTCGTTCAGCGTCACAGCGACGTCACAGCAGCGTCACTGAACAGACGCCCAATAGAAGCGGAGGGGCGGAGATGAGCGGCCGGGAGGCAGGTAAGGAGAGCTTCCTCGTTCCTGCGGTGTCACACGGAGCGATGTGTGCTGCTGCAGTAACGATATTTGAGAATGGACCCCCATGTCACCGATGAGCGATTTTGCACGTTTTTGCAATGATGCAAAATCGCTCATAGGTGTCACACGCAACGGCATCGCTAATGCGGCCGGATGTGCGTCACCAATTCTGTGACCCCAACGAGTTCGCATTAGCGATGTCGTAGCGTGTAAAGCCCCCTTTAGGAGATTTTTAGATACCATTCTTTATTCATGGCAATGTTGTTAGGGAAAATTGGGAGTGAGCGCATTCCCCTGGATGAAAAGCAATGTCCCTCATGAATTGTCTCAGGATGTGTTACTGTGGGCATGACACAGGACTCGTGGTAGCGCTCACCTTCCCTTCTCCAGACAACATACCTCCAGACATCCCAAACTGTCTGAAGGAGTCTTCAGAGAAAATAACGTTACCCCAGTCCTCTGCAGTCCAGTCCCTGTACCTCCTGCCGTTACTTTCTCTGATGGTGATGACCAATGCTTTTCCAGAATGATGGAGCATCATGTCACAAGTGATAAGTAAGAGGCTCTGTGCTCAAAACATTGACATTTTGGGTTTATGGCCTGGAAGTTCTCTAGATCTCAATCCCATTCAGAATCTCAGGTCAATCCTCAATAAGTGGATGGACATATAAAAACACAGAAATTGCATAAACTCCAAGCACCGATTAGACAAGAACGGGATGTCATAGTTAGGATTTGGCTCAAAAGCTGATATCCAGCATGACAAGGAAAAGTGCAGAAGTCTTGAAAACTAAAGGGTGCTTTACACGTTGCGACATTGCTAGCGATGTCGCGTGCGATAGCACCCACCCCTGTCGGTGCGATATGTGGTGCTCGCTGCCGTAGCTATCCCTACAGCAGCAATACACGCACATACCTTGTCAGCGACGTTGCTGTGACCGCCGAACAATCCCTCCCTCAAGGGGGAGGTGCGTTCAGCGTCATAGCGATGTCACTGCGGCGTTACTAAGCGGCCGGTAAGGAGATGTTCGTCGTCCCTACGGTGTCACACATAGCGATGTGTGGTGCCGCAGGAACGACGAACAACATCGTACCTGTGGCAGCAACGATATTAAGGAAAGGAACGACGTGTCAACGATCACCGTTTTTCAACGATTTTTCGATCGTTGATCATCGCTCCTTGGTGTCACACGCTGCGATGTCGCTACCGGCGCCGGATGTGCGTCACTAACGACGTGACCCCAACGATATATCGGTACCGATGTTGCAGCGTGTAAAGCACCCTTAAGGGTCAACACTGTAAATGCTGGGTATTTCCATAAGCTTTCCTATTCCTTTCCCAAGAAGCTGCAAAAACCCTAGTACATGCCCTTATTAGCTCCTGCCTGGATTATTGCAACCTCCTGCTCTGTGGCCTCCCTTCTAACAGTCTCGCACCCCTACAATCTATTCTAAACTATGCTGCCCGGCTAATCCACTTGTCCCCCCGCTACTCCCCAACCTCTCCTCTCTGCCAATCCCTTCACTGGCTTCCCATTGCCCAACGACTCCAGTTCAAAATCCTAACCATGACCTACAAAGCCATCCACAACCTGTCTCCTCCCTACATCTGTGACCTAGTCTCCCGGTACCTACCTGCACGTAACCTTCGATCCTCACAAGATCTCCTTCTCTACTCCCCTCTCATGTCCTCTTCCCACCATCGCATCCAAGATTTCTCCCGTGCCTCCCCCATACTCTGGAATGCTCTGCCTCAACACATCAGACTCTCGTCTACCTTGACAAGCTTCAAAAGGAACCTGAAGACCCACTTTTTCCGACAAGCGTACAACCTGCCGTAACCCTCAGTCCGAGGCCCCCTTCACACGCACGTGTCTCCAGTATGTGCTAGGTCCGTGCCTGCATGTACCGGAGACACGGGCACACGTAAACACATTAAAATCAATGGGTTTATGTGCACGCACGTGTGCAGCCATTGGCCCGTGCCTCCGTGTGGATCAGATGTGTGTCCGTGTGCTCCACACGGATGCATGTCCGTTATTCTCCGGCAGCACGGGTGTCACACGGCCCGCACCCGTACCACACGGATGTAGTGTGGATGCGGTCCCGTGTGACACGCGCGGGAGAAACACACGTGTCAGAGGAAAAAAAAAAAGCCCTCCTGTCTCCGCCGCTGTTGTCACTTGCTGCCGACCGCTGCTCATTATGCTCATTTAATATTCACTTCACTGCGGACAGAAGCTGCAGCAGCAGGGAGACGGCAGGACCGGAGACCGAAGATCAGCACCACGGACAGCGACGCCAGGGACAGGTGAGCAGAAAGTTCCGTTCGTGATAACACACGGAGAACACACGTAGTGCCATAAACACGGCACATGGAGGGGAAAAAACACCTTTGACACGTCCGTGAAACACGTGTGTGATTTTCATCAACGTGTGAAGGGGGCCTGATACAGCGTCGCACAATCAGCTCTACCCTAACCTACTGCATCCTTATCCCTTGTAGACTGTGAGCCTTCGCGGGCAGGGACCTCTATCCTCCTGTACCTGTCTGTGCCTTGTATTGTTTATGATTACTGTATTTGTCCCTATTATGTATACCCCTTTCACATGTAAAGCGCCATTGATGCTATAATAATAAATAATAAAAAAATAATAATAATAAAAGTGTAAAAACTTATGAAATTATTTTAATTGTATTTCATTAACCATGGAAACATCTGACTAAAAGATCTAAAAAACACTCAAGCAGCAAACTTTGCAAAAACTAAAATCGGTGTTAGTTTCCAATCTTTTGGCAACGTTTGCAGAGGAAATGCAATACAGAGCGATCTGCACAGACGATACACAGCGCTCCACACAGACGATACAGAGCGCTCCACATAGACTATAGAGTGCTCTGCACAGACTATATAGAGTGCTCTGCACAGACGATACAGAGCGATCTGCACAGACGATACAGAGCGCTCCACACAGACGATACAGAGCGCTCCACACAGACGATACAGAGCGCTCCACACAGACTATAGAGTGCTCTGCACAGACTATATAGAGTGCTCTGCACAGACGATACAGAGCGATCTGCACAGACGATACAAAGCGCTCCACACAGACGATACAGAGCGCTCCATACAGACTATATAGAGTGCTCTGCACAGACAATACAGAGCACTCTGCACAGACGATACAGAGCGCTCCACACAGACGATACAGAGCGCTCCATACAGACTATATAGAGTGCTCTGCACAGACAATACAGAGCACTCTGCACAGACGATACAGAGCGCTCCACACACACTATATAGAGTGCTCTGCACAGACAATACAGAGCGCTCTGCACAGACGATACAGCGGAATCTGCACAGACGATACAGAGTGATCCACACAAACGATACAGAGCGCTCCACACAGACAATATAGAGTGCTCTGCACAGATGATACAGAACGCTCTGCACAGACGATACAGAGCACTCTGCGCACAGACGATACAGAGCGCTCTGCACAGACGATACAGAGCTCTCTGCACAGATGATACAGAGCGCTCTGCACAGACGATACAGAGCACTCCGCACAGACGATACAGAGCGCTCTGCACAGACGAGATACAGAGCCCTCTGCACAGACGATAGAGATCGCTCTGCACAGACAATACAGAGTGCTCCACACAGACAATACCGAGCACTCTGTACAGATGATACAGAGCACTCTGCACAGACGATACAGAGCACTCCGCACAGACGATACAGAGCGCTCTGCACAGACGAGATACAGAGCCCTCTGCACAGACGATAGAGATCGCTCTGCACAGACAATACAGAGTGCTCCGCACAGACAATACCGAGCACTCTGTACAGATGATACAGAGCACTCTGCACAGACGATACAGAGCACTCTGCACAGACAAGATACAGAGCCCTCTGCACAGGCAATACATAGCACTCTGCACAGACGATACAGATCGCTCTGCATAGACAATACAGAGCACTCTGCACAGATGATACCGAGCGCTCTGCACAGACAATACAGAGCACTCTGCACAAACGAGATACAGAGCGCTCTGCACAGACAATACAGAGCACTCTGCACAGACGATACAGAGCGCTCTGCACAGACAATACAGAGCGCTCTGCACAGACGATACAGAGTGCTCTGCACAGATGATATAGAGCACTCTGCACAGACGATACAGAGCACTCTGCACAGACGAGATACAGAGCCCTCTGCACAGGCAATACATAGCACTCTGCACAGACGATAGAGATCGCTCTGCACAGACGGGATACAGAGCACTCTGCACAGACAATACAGAGCACTCCCCACAGACGATATAGAGCACTCCGCACAGACGATACAGAGCACTCTGCACAGACGATACAGAGCACTCCCCACAGACGATACAGAGCACTCCGCACAGACGATACAGAGCGCTCTGCACAGACGAGATATAGAGCGCTCTGCACAGACGATACAGAGCGCTCTGCACAGACGATACAGAGCACTCTGCACAGACGATACAGAGCGCTCCGCACAGACAATACAGAGCACTCTGCACAGACAATACCGAGCACTCTGCACAGACGAGATACAGAGCCCTCTGCACAGACGATAGAGATCGCTCTGCACAGACAATACAGAGCACTCCGCACAGACAATACCGAGCACTCTGTACAGATGATACAGAGCACTCTGCACAGACGATACAGAGCACTCTGCACAGACAAGATACAGAGCACTCTGCACAGACAATACAGAGCACTCTGCACAGATGATACAGAGCCCTCTGAACAGGCAATACATAGCACTCTGCACAGACGATGCAGATCGCTCTGCACAGACAATACAGAGCACTCTGCACAGATGATACAGAGCACTCTGCACAGACAATACAGAGCACTCCCCACAGACGATACAGAGCACTCCGCACAGACAATACAGAGCACTCTGCACAGACGATACAGAGCGCTCTGCACAGACGAGATATAGAGCGCTCTGCACAGACGATACAGAGCGCTCCGCACAGACGATACAGAGCGCTCCGCACAGACAATACAGAGCACTCTGCACAGACAATACCGAGCACTCTGCACAGATGAGATACAGAGCCCTCTGCACAGACAATAGAGATCGCTCTGCACAGACAATACAGAGCGCTCCGCACAGACAATACCGAGCACTCTGTACAGATGATACAGAGCACTCTGCACAGACGATACAGAGCACTCTGCACAGACAAGATACAGAGCCCTCTGCACAGGCAATACATAGCACTCTGCACAGACGATACAGATCGCTCTGCACAGACGATACAGAGCACTCTGCACAGATGATACAGAGCGCTCTGCACAGACAATACAGAGCACTCTGCACAGACGAGATACAGAGCGCTCTGCACAGACAATACAGAGCACTCTGCACAGACGATACAGAGCGCTCTGCACAGACAATACAGAGCGCTCTGCACAGACGATACAGAGTGCTCTGCACACATGATATAGAGCACTCTGCACAGACGATACAGAGCACTCTGCACAGACGAGATACAGAGCTCTCTGCACAGGCAATACATAGCACTCTGCACAGACGATAGAGATCGCTCTGCACAGACGGGATACAGAGCACTCTGCACAGACAATACAGAGCACTCCCCACAGACGATACAGAGCAGTCTGCACAGACAATACAGAGCACTCTGCACAGACGATACAGAGCACTCCCCACAGACGATACAGAGCACTCCGCACAGACGATACAGAGCGCTCTGCACAGACGAGATATAGAGCGCTCTGCACAGACGATACAGAGCGCTCTGCACAGACGATACAGAGCACTCTGCACAGACAATACAGAGCGCTCTGCACAGACAATACAGAGCACTCTGCACAGACAATACCGAGTACTCTGCACAGACGATACAGAGCCCTCTGCACAGACGATAGAGATCGCTCTGCACAGACAATACAGAGCGCTCCGTACAGACAATACCGAGTACTCTGTACAGATGATACAGAGCACTCTGCACAGACAATACAGAGCACTCTGCACAGACAAGATACAGAGCACTCTGCATAGACAATACAGAGCGCTCTGCACAGACGAGATACAGAGCCCTCTGCACAGACAATACAGAGCGCTCTGCACAGACGAGATACAGAGCCCTCTGCACAGGCAATACATAGCACTCTGCACAGACGATAGAGATCGCTCTGCACAGACAATACAGAGCACTCTGCACAGACGAGATACAGAGCGCTCTGCACAGACAATACAGACCACTCTGCACAGACGAGAAACAGAGTGCTCTGCACAGACGATACAGAGCACTTTGCACAGACGATACAGAGCACTCTGCACAGACGAGATACAGAGCACTCTGCACAGACAATATTGAGTGCTCTGCACAGACGAGATACAGAGCGCTCTGCACAGACGAGATACAGAGCCCTCTGCACAGACAACACAGAGCACTCTGCGCAGATGATACAGCGCACTCTGCACAGACGAGATACAGAGTGCTCTGCACAGACGATACAGAGCACTTTGCACAGACGATACAGAGCACTCTGCACAGACGAGATACAGAGCACTCTGCACAGACAATATAGAGCGCTCTGCACAGACGAGATACAGAGCGCTCTGCACAGACGAGATACAGAGCCCTCTGCACAGACGAGATACAGAGCCCTCTGCACAGACAACACAGAGCACTCTGCACAGATGATACAGAGCACTCTGCACAGACGAGATACAGAGCACTCCGTATAGATAAATACAGAGCATTCTGCATAGATGATACAGAGCATTCTGCACAGACAATACAGAGCAGAGGAGATGCACAGTCGACATGCAGCACTCTGCACAGACAATACAGAGCACTCTGCAGAGAAGCTACACAGCACTCTGCACAGAAGACAAGCAGCACTCTGTACAGATGATACAAAGCACTTTGTAGACGCGATACACAGCACTCTGCACAGAAGACATGTAGCACTCAGCACAGACGATACAGACGCTCTGCACAGACGAGATACAGAGCACTCTGCACAGACCAGATACAGAGCGTTCTGCACAGACGATACAGAGCACTCCGTACAGACAAATACAGAGCATTCTGCATAGATGATACAGAGCATTCTGCACAGACAATACAGAGCAGAGGAGATGCACAGTAGACATGCAGCACTCTGCACAGACAATACAGAGCACTCTGCAGAGGAGCTACACAGCACTCTGCACAGAAGACAAGCAGCACTCTGTACAGATGATACAAAGCTCTTTATAGACAAGATACACAGCACTCTGCACAGAAGACATGTAGCACTCAGCACAGATAATACAGAGCACTCTGCGGAAGAGATCCACATCACTATGCACAGAAGACAGGCAGCACTCTGCACAGAAGACATGTAGTACTCAGCACAGATGATACAGAGCACTCTGGAGAGGAGATACACATCACTCTGTACAGAATAAGTGCAGCACTCTGTACAGATGATACAGAGCATTCTGCCGAGGAAATCCACAGCAGTCTGCGCAGAAGACATGCAGCACTCTGCACAAATAATACAGAACACTCTGCAGAGGAGATTCTCAGCACTCTGCACAGACGATACCACTCAGCAGAGCAGATACGCCGCACTCTGCGTAGAAGACATACAGAACTCTGTACAGATAATATGAAGCACTCTGACGAGGAGATCCACAGTAGTCTGCGCAGAAGACATGCAGCACTCTGCACAGATAATATAGAAAACTCTGCAGTGGAGATTCTCAGCACTCTGCACAGATGATACACAGCACTCTGCAGAGGAGATATACAGCACTTTGCATAGAATATTCATAGCACTCTGTAGAGGAGATATGCATCAATCTGCACAGAAGATACAGAATATTCTACAAAGCAGATGCACAGCACTTTGCACAGACGATACATAGCATTCTACACAGAAGATACAGAGCACTCTGCTGAGAATATGCACAGAAGATACAACAACACTCTGTGTAGACAATACAGTTGTGCAGCCCCCGTGCCAGCAGCCGGCACTGCTCGGGTCTGAGCCTTCTGGGGTGGTGGCTCGAGGGTCTCCGGACCCGGGGGTCTCTCGGACTCTCCGAATAAATGGGTGGACATAGATATACAGGCTAGGTTGTAGTAAGTTTGCGATGCCACCCACGGTGTGTGGTGAAGTGGGACACCACCGCTGCTGTTGTGGGGCACCCGGGGGAGATGTTGTGCAACCAGTTGTTAACCCCTCCGTGGGTAGGGATGGTGGCCCTGGGACCCGGTGTCTCTGTGCAGGGGATAGCGACCGCAGGGAGTGTTGGTGTACTCACAGTTAATAAACCACACAAGTCTCTGGTAAACCAAGGTGATGGTGGCCGGTGCCGCGGCCGGTTGCATCCAGGTCCCCCACCCGGCTGGTGGTCTCTATCCTTTTCTCTGCACTGTTTTGTGTAAGGTGGACTTCCTAGTATCAAACTCAGGAGTACGCTCCCGGCTGGATGTGGTCTAAGGAGCCATGCCCGCAGACACTGGCCCGTGGGATCTATGGTCTCTGGCGGTGACCTCTTATCCCTATCGGTGGGCTATTGTCTTCCATGAGGGACTTTGGGTGGGACAGAACCTCTAGTCCTGGCCTCAATCGGTGAATTAAATAGTCCGCTTGTTTCCGGTTCTGGCTTCATGGTCTAAGTACCCCTCTTTGTGCTACGGTTTCCGGGTCGGTTCCCCGTGTCGGTACTGGCAGGCTACAACCGGTCCACCACGGTTCTGCCGTCTTCCCGTCTCCTACTGACGGAGACCACCGTCTGCCTCCTAGCCAGTGGCACCAGGGCTCCTACCCTGGTACCGTTCAACTTGAACTTTCCTGCTGGAGCTACACTTAGCTCCAGCCCACACTCCTCTCAACTTGAACTCTAGATTAGACTAGCTACTGTTTTCCCACCCCGGACTGTCTAGAGTCCTGTGTGGGCGTGTCCAACTGCCTGGTCACACCCACTGGTGTGTCTGTCTTTCCCTAAGAGGGGTGACTAGGGTTTCAGGTCGGCTGTGTGTTTGCTAAATGGGGGAAGGTGTTGTGTAGGGGCCTATCTGTGATTACCTGGTTTTGCCAGGGCGTCACATTCCCCCTTGGTTTAATACAGACCATCCGCGGGCTGTCCGACCACCAACATTTAATGAACTGGAAAAGATGAAAAGGGTAAAACAGATTACAAGTATACTAAGATATTTACATTCAAGCATATTTGGTTTCTTCCCTTACGGGAGGCATTTTTCTTAAACGTTGCACATATAAAAACCGGGACGGGACAGACTGGGTCCTTCTCACCTCACCCACTCAAAACAACCTGCCCACTGGTGCCACCGCTAAGCACTGGTGCGCACCCCTTGCCCAAGTCCAGGAGAGGTCCGGGTGTTGCCCAAACAAAAAGTTCCTTACCCGGCAGTCCATTTTCAAGGGCCCCACTTCCAGGGGACCCCTGACCCGGAGGTTAGTCACCGGTTTTGCTGGTGACAGGGCCTCAGCCGACTCTACCGCAGGCCCATCCTCCAATCAGCCTCTCCAGAGACTGCGGCTGGTGAGAAGGTTGGTCACGGACTATTTACAAGACCCAATAGTTTATGGGTTGGCCTGCAAGTTCACGGCCATAGTCTTTTTAACTGCCAACAGGAACTGTAAAAGCACAGACGGTCCCAACGGGGACTTTAAACTTGAGGTAGCCGGGAACCACTACCTAACATTCATCTTCGGGGTTGGAGAGTGGCGGAGAGGGGTGGGTGTGCAGCTGGGCGCCCATTCTCACCCGCTTTCTCACATCGACGGTGAACCACCCCCTCTCTCCGCAGTGCCGGGTGTATGTCACCAGCTCTCCGGGCTCCAGGTCCCGGTCTGGGTGGTCAACAGGTAGATGAGGGGCCACGTCCCTCCGGGACACGAATATTTCGGCCTTCAGGCCCGGCTCATATATAAAGCCCCATCCCTTTTGGGGATTAACGTGCTGGACCTTGCCTTCATACATCGGGCCCCTCACCCGGAAAGTGGCGTTTCTCAGATGGTCCTTCTCGCTGTAGGTCCGGGACAGGACCTCCGCCTTCCTCTTTTCCCGGGCGGCAATCTCCTTGCCCACCTGGCGCCGCTGCCGCTCCCAGTACGGAGCATCTGCTGCCTGCTCCAGTTTAACCTGCGCGGGAGCCGGGCCCAGCCGGAGTCCCTCCGTGCCGGCTACGACCGACACCTTTGGCAATGGAGGGCCCCGCTGTGACATAGCCCGTTCGGCTACCCCGCAGGTGCATTCCTGCTGCACTTCAGCCGAGGTCGGGAGTTTGGGAGCGGTCAGAGTCCTGAGCGGTGCTGGCTTCCGGTCGGAGACTGCCTCCGCTGCGGCCGGGCGGATGGCCGGGGCCGTCGTCATTTCGGGCGTTTCTTCCTCCAAGACCGGACGGGACATCTTTCGGGCTGTGCACTGGCGTGGAGCTGGCACGGGTGCCAGGGTGGTGACGGGCTCGCTGTCGGCGGCTTCCGCTGGCGGGTCCTTGTGGGCAGACGGAACGGGTACCGCTGCCGGTGTTGGTGGCAGCGGACCGAGCGGGGTGTCAGTAACAGGTGCGGGTGGCGAAGGAGGCAGCGTGGCGGGCAGGGGCAGACCAGGCCCCTCACCCTGGTTGGCCGGTCCCTGAGGGACATAGGGGCGTGGGACACTTACCCGCTCCTCCGAGGCTGCCTCCACTTCATGGGCCCAAACGGCTGCAGCTAACTCCGCCATCTCGGCCGTCCATCGTTTGAGCAGAAATCTTGCCTGTGCCTGGATCCGGCGGCACATACGCTCTGTCTGGGCTTCTACCCAGTCGACTGTTCCGGGCGCGGGCTCCTTCACTGCAGGCTTGCCAGATGGGTCGGCCATGCTGCACTGCTGGTATCCAGGAATGAGGAGGGTGGCAGGGTCCTGGAGTCCCTGCCCTTTATCTGCTCGGTCACATGTTGCAGAATCTTCACCCGCCCCCCTTGGTCTTTTGCCGGCACTTCTTTTTGCGGCCTGTTAGTTTCGTTTTACGACCTCGGGGTTCACCTTCCGGGCGTTTTCCCAGGGGGCGGGGCTTCGGCTTTCGCGCCCTTTTCTCGGGGAAGAAGACGATGGGCTGTAATTTTCGCGCCCAAAGATGGCGGCAAAAATGGCGACTTCTGAAAATTTAGCAACGGATCACTGCTGACTGTCCAATACAAGGCACACTTCCACAAGGTAAGTGGATGGGTAAGTATCCTGTTCGTGACGCCAGGTTTCGGGGTGTGCCGCCCCGTGCCAGCAGCCGGCGCTGCTCGGATCTGGGCCTGCTGGGGTGGTGGCTCGAGGGTTTCCGGACCCGAGGGTCTCGCGGACACGCCGAATAAATGGGGGAACGTAGATGTACGGGCTAGGCCGTATTAAGTTCGTGACGCCACCCACGGTGTGTGGTGAGTTGGGACACCACCGCTGCTGTTATGGGGTACCCGGGGGAGATGTAGTGGCAGCTGGATGTTAACCCCTCCGTGGGTAGGGATGGTTGCCCCGGGACCCAGTGTCTTTGTGCAGGGTATAGCGACGGCAAGGGGATGCTTGTTTACTCACAGTCAATAAATTACATGAGTCTCTGGTAAACCAAGGTGCTGGTGGCCGGCGCTGTGGCCGGTTGCATTCAGATCCCCCACCCGGGCTGGTGGTCTCTGTCCTTTATCTCTGCACTGATTTTGTGTAAGGTGGACTTCCTAGTCTGGAACTCAGGAGTCCGCTCCCGGCTGGATGTGGCCTAAGGAGCCGTGCCCGCAGACGCTGGCCTGTGGGATCTATGGGCCCTGGCGGTGACCTCTTATCCTTATTGGTGGGTTGTTGTCTTCTATGAGGGACTTTGGGTGGGACAGAACCTGTAGTCCTGGCCTCAATCGGTTAATTAACCAGGCCGCTTGTTTACGGTCATGGCTTCTGTCGCGGGCGGAGGAGGGGACGCTGCGCTCACCCACTGCTCGGGTCCGGCTGCTGCTGCTACTGCTGCTCGGTGGTGGCTCGAGCGGTGGGCTGGATCCCGGGGACTCGAGCTGCGTTCCTCGCCCGTGAGTGAAAAGGGGAATGGTTTTGGGGATTTATTGTCCGTGACGCCACCCACGGTTGTGGTGAGGTTGTGACACCACCGCTGCTCTGGACGGGGATCCCGGGAGCGATGACTGGGAGCAGCTTAGATGTTGGTTCTCCCCTCCGTGGGTAGGGGGTTGGTTGTCCCGGGGCCCGGTGAGGGAGGTAGGGATGGATGGCAGGCGGGTTACGGGGCCTGGCGAGGTGCAGGGTCGTGGGGGCAGCGCTGTGCCGCACGGCACGGTAGTACTCACTCAGCCAATCACGAAGACACAGTCCTTGGTAAAACACACGGCTGGATGGACGGGGCCCACTGACGGCCGCGGTGGTTTCTGCTCCCAGTAGGTTGATGGTGACTGCCTTTCCCTGCACCTGTGTAGTGTGTACGGTTCCAATGGGTTCCCACCGGTAACCCGCTCCCCAGCTTGGATGGGTGCTGAAGGAGCCCCTTTTGCCCGCAGGCTCTGGCCCTGGGAACTTTAGCCTTGGCGGTGACTGTGTTTCCCTTCACGGTATGAGCTGTCACCTTCTATCAGGACTTGACTGCTGGGAAACCCCGGAGGTTCCCTTCGCTAACGGATTTGACAATTTCAATGGCGACTCCTAGCCTTGTCGGGGTCCGTAAGCCCTGCCGGATGGTGCTAGCTTCTCTTTGTTCACCGGTCTGGTACCGTTGGGCCACTGCCCGTCCATGGTCCTTACGGCTCACTCTGATCGGCCTCTCCTGCAGACGGTCACCACCGTCTGCCAACCTTGCTGTACCGTCCGGGCCACACACCCGGACCACCTTCAGACTGCTCCACCACCACTTTGCTTCCTCTCACTTCAAAACTGCTCTCTGAACTCCTTCCTTTTCCCGCCTCCAGGACTGTGAACTCCTCGGTGGGCGGGACCAACCGCCTGGCCCACCCCCTGGTGTGGACATCAGCCCCTGGAGGAAGGCAACAAGGATTTTGTGTTTGGCTTCGGTGTGCCTAACCTGGGTGTGGGGTGTGTTGGTGTTGTTCTGTGACGACCTGGCTTGTCCAGGGCGCCACATTCCCCCTTAGTAAAATGCAGACCCTCCGCGGGCTGCCCGTCCATCACCGGTTTCATTTTAACTGCAAAAAGATAAGAACAGATAAAACAAGCATTTTCAATCTTCCCATAACGGGAGGTACATTTCTTAAACGTTACCAACATTTTAATAAATAACGGTTACGGCTTCCGCTCTCTCCCACCCAAGCAACCTGGCCCTGATGCTGCCCCTAAATGGGCAGCACCCCTTGACCCTAGTCCAGCACCAAGTTGCCCGAGCGGGTTCTGTCCCTTTCAGGGGACCCATGTCCTTGGGGACCCCTGAATCCCCCGGAGGATCGCCACCGGTTCCGGTAGTGGCGGGCTTGGGCCATCACTTTCCTCCAGGCCCATCCTCCCAAATCTGCCTCTCCGGAGGCGGTCACGGTTTCAAGCCAACATTTTTATTTACATACCACAAGTTCGTGGTTGCCCTGCTAGTTCTCGGGCTTGTCCGTAGCAGTTTCTACGCCTCGGTTTGCAGACAGTCCCCACGTGGACAACAGTGCCGGCAACGACCGGTTCAATCAAGGTAGTTAATCAGGTGAACTTTCGGTTAATTATTTTCTTTTATCATTCAAACTTTCTACAACACAGGTGGTCCCAACGGGGACAACTTGCAGCGGAGCTCCGCTGACTTTGGAGCGGCTACCACCGCAGGGGGTCGGCTCACTCGGGGACCGGTCGGTACATCGGGTTCTCCTTCCACAGGCAGTTCAGTCCAGAACCACTGACGGCCGTTAAGAACGGTGGCGGGGGCAGCGTGGTCGGAACCCCCTCCTCCATCAGCAACATTCTCTCTGGACCTCCGGCTGCGGTGCTGGCCCCCGGCTCCCATGCAATCAGGGCTGGTTCTGGGGTTTGGGTGGACTGGTCGCGATGCGGCACGGCCGCAGCGGCCCCTTGCTCACGGGCCCCCACTACGGCAACCATCCTGCGCATCTCCGCCTTCCAGTCCAGCAGCTGCTGCAGGCTCTGCGCCCTCACCTTCAAGCAGAACCGACCCAGCTCCCGCTCCAGCCACGCAGCGGTCCTGGCGGGGAGCTCACCCGGGCCGCAGTCTTCAAAGGCTACTTCTCCTCGGTTCCCCCAGAGCTTAGACGTTCCGGTAGCGGGTACTCCTACGCTCCAATTCGAGGACGCCGCCATCTCTCCATCCGCGTTAAATTCCGAAAGGAAGAGCAGGTCAAAGCAAATAGCTAGCCGTGGGGAGGAGAGAAATTCATTAAATATAGCAGCCATATTGTAGCTGCTTGTTAAGGCCTCGAGGTGTCACAGTATCCAGTCTAAAAATCCACCTAGCTTCGCGTTGCAGAATCAAGCGGTCCCAATTTCCACCCCTGATGGGTGGTTCGACCTTATCAATACCAATGAACGAGACCAGACTCTTTTTTCCACCATGCACATTATTTACATGGCGGGCCAGGGGGGTCTCTCTCTTATGCTCCATGTCACCCAGATGGTCCCCGATACGTCGTCTAAATTCTCTGATTGTTTTGCCAACGTACTCTACCCCACATTCGCAGGTGGCTTTGTAAATAATCCCTCTGGAATGGCAATTAATATAGTGGCGTATATCAAATTGCTCATGGGTGACATTGGATTCAAAATTTTTTGAGGTTTTTATGAATGGACAGGCGACAAAATTTCCCGCACCTATAACAGCCTTTGATGTTAGATTTCAGCCATGTTTGTTGCTGAGGTGCTTGGAAATGACTGTGGACAAGTCTATCCTCAATGGACCGTCCTTTTTTATAGGTGACATGTAGGTATGCACCGATCTTGTCTTCAAGATCTTTATCCATTTGAAGAATAGACCAGTGTCTTTCCAAAATATTTCTTACTTGGTGTGAGCCATTGGAATAGGTCGTGATGAACCTAATCAGTCCCTCATCAGTTTTTGCAGGAACTGGGAGCAGGAGATCCACTCTATTCATTTTTTTGGTGTCATTATAGGCCTTTTTTAGGACCCTTTCAGGGTAACCCCTCGCCAAGAACCTTTTCTTGAGATCGTTTGCCTGATGTTTAAAGGAACCCTCATCTGAGCAGTTTCTACGCATTCTAAGAAATTGCCCCTTGGGTATTCCCTTTTTAAGGGGAGTTGGGTGATTACTTTCCCATCTTAGAATGGAGTTGGTGGATGTTGGTTTTCTGTATGTGCTCGTTTTTAGGGTACCACCCTCCGTTTTTGTGACCAGGATGTCCAAAAAGGGTAGAGTAGTGTGGTTTGCCTCATAGGTAAAGTGTAGTCCAATGGGGTTGTCATTCAAACTTCTCACAAAACCCTCAAGTGCACTCTCAGAGCCCCGCTAGACCATAAACACGTCATCAATATAACGTGCTCAGAGTTCCACTCTATGGATGTCATGTATCTCGTCCTCGCCGGCAAAGACCATTGTCTCCTCCCACCAGCCCAGGAGCAAGTTGGCATACGAGGGGGCACAGGGGCTCCCCATCGCGGTGCCCCTGCGCTGGTGGAAGAACTTGCCGTCGAAGACGAAATAGTTTCTGGTTAGACAAAATTTGACTGCTCTCAATATGAAGGTGTTGTGCTGAGTGAATTGACAACCCCTAGTTGACAGGAAAAATTCAACCATTTAATTTAGGTCACTCCTCAACCCCATTGAAAGTGCCAGAACACCACTATGCAATTTTATACACAAAGAAAATTGTGGTATGAATCCTTTTTGATAAAATTAATCTTTATTATAATTACATTAAAATTAATATTAATACAGCAATTGAGTCCTCAAGGGGTTAACAGAACTGCTAGCAAAAGGTCAATAACAGCCAGGGAAGGAGTCTTGCGAGGATAATTTGCATATTCCCAGTGCCTTCTGGGATAAGTGAAGAGTCACCGCGAGCTCAAGGAGAACCGGGTTTTGGCCGTTACAGCCGGAAGGAAGACTTCTGAAAGCCAGGGAAGGAGTCTTGCGAGGATAATTTGCATATTCCCAGTGCCTTCTGGGATAAGTGAAGAGTCACCGCGAGCTCAAGGAGAACCGGGTTTTGGCCGTTACAGCCGGAAGGAAGACTTCTGAAAGCCAGGGAAGGAGTCTTGCGAGGATAATTTGCATATTCCCAGTGCCTTCTGGGATATGTGAAGAGTCACCGCGAGCTCAAGGAGAACCGGGTTTTGGCCGTTACAGCCGGAAGGAAGACTTCTGAAAGCCAGAGAAGGAGTCTTGCGAGGATAATTTGCATATTCCCAGTGCCTTCTGGGATAAGTGAAGAGTCACCGCTAGGCGTGCGAATTTTAGCCTGTCTTCTTCATTGTGAGCATGAGTGAGCAAAGTGTGAGCAAAAGTAAGTGTGAGTAGAATTGTTTGTATTTAGTTGTTTAATTACTTAACATTTGTTTAGTGCTATCCCCATTAGAAAATGTGCTCCACTATTGCTAATGCGATCCAGTGTACATCTTGTCTCATGTATGCAGTCCTTGAAAAGCCGTTCGAGGGTGCATACTGTTGTTCGAGATGTGCGCAAGTTGCACGTTTGGAAGCCCAGATACTGGATCTAAATGAGCAGCTGGCAACTCTGAGATGCATTAGCAATATGGAAAGGAGTCTGCTGCTCACTGAGCAGCAGCTTGCTGGGTCAGATGTGGAGGAGGATCGTAGTAGGGAGCGGCAGGACGGTGAGGTAGGTAGCTGGGTGACAGTTAGAAAGGGGGTAAAGGGAAAAGTGCTAGGAAGGCTAGTCCTGAACTGACACACCCCAATAGGTTTGCAAACTTGGCAGATGAGGGGGATGTCATTACAGGGGTAGCATTGCTGCAGCAAGGCATGACCTCTGAATGCCAGAGGAGTGTCTGCTCCAGTAAGGGGGGGAATAGGAGTGCAGGGCAGGCAAGACAGGTACTGGTAGTGGGGGACTCAATTATTAGGGGGACAGATAGGGCAATCTGTCACAAAGACAGGGATCGCCGAACAGTGTGTTGTCTTCCTGGCGCTCGAGTTCGGCACATCGCTGATCGGGTTGACAGATTACTGGGAGGGGCTGGGGAGGACCCAGCGGTCATTGTACACATTGGCACAAATGACAACGTTAGAGGTAGGTGGAAGGTCCTTAAAGATGATTTCAGGGAATTAGGTTGTAAGCTTAAAGCATGGACTTCAAAGGTGGTATTTTCGGAAATACTACCTGTGCCACGAGCCACACCAGAGAGGCAAAGAGAGATCAGGGAGGTTAACAGGTGGCTCAGGAATTGGTGTAGGAAAGAGGGTTTTGGGTTCCTGGAGAATTGGCTACAGATTCTATGCTAGGGATGGGCTGCATCTTAATGGGGAGGGTGCAGCTCTGCTGGGGCAGAAAATGGCTAGAAGGTTGGAGGAGTGTTTAAACTAGGAATAGGGGGCGAGGGTATTCACTTTATAGAAGGGAAATGTAGTGCAGATAGTGACCAGGGCACAAGTAATGAAATTGGGGGTGGTACGGGGGAAGGGTTAGGACAGTCAATACAGTAAGCAGGAATACAGGTACAGAGTCATACGTAACGTGCATGTACACTAATGCCCGAAGCCTCACAAATAAGGTGGAGGAATTAGAATTAATATTGTTGGAAGAAAATTATGATATAGTGGGGATATCAGAGACATGGCTGGATGAGAGCTATGACTGGGCTGTTAATTTACAGGGTTATGTCACGCTCCCCGGGTCCTCTGCTCCGCTTCCCGGCTCACCTGCCACGCTCCCCGCTCTCCAGCCTCCATCGCCCGCGCTTCCCAGGCCTCCTGGTCCCCGCTCCCGGCGCCCGTCGGCTTCCCAGCCCCAGCCCGGCTATGCTGCGTCCTCCTCTCAGCTTCCTGCCCTGGCTTCTGGCACCCGGGCCGTGCGCATGCGCATTAGGGCGCGCGCGCGGTCACTGACTCTTTCCTAAAGGGCCAGTGTCCACTGACAGGAAATGAAGCACACAGGTACGGGGTATAAAGGGGTGCAATGTCCAAGGGGGCGGGGCCTGATCTTCGTGTTTCCCAAGCTAGGAGTCAGGTCTCCTTGTGTTCCTGTGAGATACTTACCTCTCTCTCTTCTAGAGCCGATCCTGCATTGCCATCCGGTCCTGCCGTATCCCGAACCCCGAACGCTGCCTATCTGCCATCCTGACAGTCCGCACCATCTCTGTTCCCTGCGGTGACCCCTCATCTCGCTCCAACGGTTCCGGACCCCGCCTGACATCATCCCGGCTTCCGAACCTGAGCTCCGTCACCCGGACCACCATCAGTGACCCCGTGGTTCCAGGGACTTCTCCATTGTGCTCTTGTGCGCGGACTGCTCTGCTACCTATAGTGCTCCGGCTACCGGACTCCTTTCCTCATCGGGGTGTTCGGCCCAGTGGATCCACCTCCCGGGTCTGCCCATCCACCTGGCCCTAACAGTAAGATCAGGCCATGGATCCCGCCGAAGCACTAGCGGCCTTGCATGAGGAACTCCAACGCCAGCGTGAAGTCCAGACCCGCATGCTGAACTTTATGACTTCCGTGGACGCCCGCTTGAACACGCTACAAGCATCGGTCACATCTTCAGCACCTCCGGCCTCCACTAGTCAATCCACGGCTCCCGCTCCCGTGGCAGCCTCCTCGGATGCTTCCAGACTTCGTTTGGCCGCACCACCCCGGTACGCCGGAGATCCCAAGACCTGCAGGGGGTTTATAAACCAATGCTCCCTCCATTTCACGCAGCTGCCGCATTTGTTTGCCTCCGACCAAGCCAAGGTCGCCTTCATAATGTCTCACCTAGAGGGCGAGGCACTGGCGTGGATGAACCCCTTGTGGGAGAAGGAGGACCCTATGACCAAGAACCTCCAGGAGTTCCTGCAGGCTTTTCGCAGCACCTTTGACGAGCCCGGACGCGCCTCCGCGTCTGCTTCATCTCTTCTCCGGTTACGTCAGGGAACTCTGACGGTGGGTCAATACGCCATCCATTTCCGCACCTTGGCTTCGGAACTCGGGTGGAATAACGAGGCCCTAACCGCCGCCTTCTGGGAAGGACTCTCGGGTCGAATCAAAGATGAGCTGGCTGGTCGTGACGTACCGTCCACGCTGGACGCCCTGATTACCCTAGCGACTCGAGTGGACATTCACTTTCAGGAGCGGTCCAAAGAGGTGTCCCGTGAGAGACGCCCGGTACGGCATTCCTCTCCTCCGCAGAAGTCCGCCGTTCTCCAGTCAACGGCATCTGGTGTCTCCGTCCATGAGCCCATGCAGGTCGACCGTGTGCGACAGTCTGAACAACGTCGAGCAGAGCGGCTCGCCAAGGGTCTCTGCTTCTACTGCGGAGAGGGCACACACCTGCTACGCTCCTGTCCAGAGAGGTCGGGAAACTCCAAAGCCTAGGGTCGGTAGGAGAGGCCACCCTAGGTGCTGGGACTCTCTCAGACCCGGTTACATGGACTGTGCAAGTGACAACGGGAGAGACGCGGTTCACGGCTGAGGTGTACCTCGATTCTGGGGCAGCAGGCAATTTCATCCAGCAGGTGTTAGGGCCAGGTGGATGGGCAGACCCAGAAGGTGGATCCACTGGGCCGAACTCCCCGATGAGGGAAAGGAGTCCGGTAGCCGGAGCACTATAGGTAGCAGAACAGTCCGCGCACAAGAGCACAATGGAGAAGTCCCTGGAACCACGGGGTCACTGATGGTGGTCCGGGTGACGGAGCTCAGGTTCGGAAGCCGGGATGATGTCAGGCGGGGTCCGGAACCGTTGGAGCGAGATGACGGGTCACCGCAGGGAACAGAGAAGGTGCGGACTGTCAGGATGGCAGATAGGCAGCGTTCGGGGTTCGGGATACGGCAGGACCGGATGGCAATGCAGGATCGGCTCTAGAAGAGAGAGAGGTAAGTATCTCACAGGAACACAAGGAGACCTGACTCCTAGCTTGGGAAACACGAAGATCAGGCCCCGCCCCCTTGGACATTGCACCCCTTTATACCCCGTACCTGTGTGCTTCATTTCCTGTCAGTGGACACTGGCCCTTTAAGAAAGGGTCAGTGACCGCGAGCGCGCCCTAATGCGCATGCGCGCGGCCCTGGTGCCAGAAGCCAGGGCAGGAAGCTGAGAGGAGGACGCAGCAGAGCCGGGCTGGGGCTGGGAAGCCGACGGGCGCCGGGAGCGGGGACCAGGAGGCCTGGGAAGCGCGGGCAATGGAGGCTGGAGAGCGGGGAGCGTGGCAGGTGAGCCGGGAAGCGGAGCAGAGGACCCGGGGAGCGTGACAGTACCCCCCCCACGCCCCCCTCCCCGCAACCGGGACAGGAAGGCACGGATCAGCGGAGTACCCACATTCTCCCGGGGCTCACAGGACCTATCCTCAGGACCATACCCTGCCCAGTCCACCAGGAAGAACTGTCGACCCCGTACGGTCTTCATGGCCACGATATCCCTTACCGCATAGATGTCGTCATCGGCAATAGAAGGAGGAGCCGAACTGGCAGCAGCGGAGAAGGGACCAAGGACAACCGGCTTGAGCAGGGAGACGTGGAAGGAGTTGGGTATTCTCATCGTGGCCGGGAGCTGGAGCTTGTAGGAGACCTCATTGATTTTGCTGAGGACTTTAAACGGCCCAATGTAGCGAGGACCCAGCTTGTAGGATGGTATCTTCAATCGGACGTACTTGGAAGCAAGCCAGACTAGATCACCAGGAGAGAAACACGGAGGGTCCAGACGTCTCTTGTCTGCATGTCTCTTCATCCGCAGGGTAGCACGCCCAAGGGACGCCTTGACAGAGTCCCAAATGGTTGCAAAGTCACGGGCTACAGCATCAGCAGCAGGGACATCCGAAGAAGGAGATACAGGCAATGGAACGGAGGGCTGAAGTCCGTAAACGACATGAAAGGGAGAGCTGGAGGAGGACTCACTGACGTGGTGGTTATGGGAGAACTCAGCCCAAGGAAGAAGCGTGGACCAGTCGTCGTGATGGGCGTTGACGTAGTGTCGTAAGAAGGAGGTCAAGATTTGATTGACCCTTTCCACTTGGCCATTAGACTGAGGATGGTAGGCAGAAGAAAAGTCCAGAGTCACTCCCAGATGTTTGCAGAGAGCCCTCCAGAAGCGGGAGGTGAACTGAGTTCCTCTGTCGGACACGATGTGTGATGGAAAGCCATGCAAGTGGAAGATGTGATGTATATAGGCGTCCGCGAGTTCCTGAGCAGAGGGCAGTCCAGCCATAGGGACGAAATGAGCCATTTTAGAGAACCGGTCCACCACGACCCATATGACTGTGTGTCCGGAGGACAATGGCAAGTCCATAATAAAGTCCATCGCAATGTGTTGCCAGGGAACTGAGGGTATAGGCAGAGGCAGAAGACGACCATATGGCAGGTGTTTGGGCGTCTTGTTCCTGGCACAAGAGGAGCAGGCAGAGACAAAAGAGGCGACGTCCGTGCGAAGGGATGGCCACCAATAATGACGTACAATCGCACTCCAAGTTCTTTGCTGGCCAGCATGACCGGCTGTTTTCGAGGCATGGCCCCAGTGTAACACTTTTTGCCTGTCAGTCTCAGAGACATAGGTCTTCCCGGGCGGTATCTGGGCCAGGGTGACAGGAGCCACCGGAATAATCTTACTTGGACAGATGATGGGTTGGGATGTCTCCTCTTCCTGCTCCATGGGCATGAAAGACCTAGACAAGGCATCAGCGCGTACGTTCTTGTTCGCGGGTCGGAAATGGAGCTGGAAATCGAACCGGGCAAAGAATAAGGACCACCTGGCTTGCCGTGGGTTCAGTCGCTGAGCAGACCGCAGGTATTCCAGGTTCTTGTGGTCCGTGTAAATTATAACGGGGTACACTGCTCCTTCCAGAAGATAACGCCATTCCTCCAGAGCCAGTTTGACTGCCAATAGTTCTCGGTCACCGATGGTGTAATTGCGTTCAGGCGCTGAGAAGCTCTTGGAGAAGAAACCGCAAGTCTCCATCTTCCCGGAGGAGGACTTCTGCATGAGCACTGCTCCGGCTCCCGAGGAGGAGGCATCCACCTCCAAGGTGAACTGGCGGTTTAACTCCAGACGGTGGAGTACAGGAGAGGAGGCAAAGGCCCGCTTTAGGGAGCCAAACGCGGCGTCGGCCGCAGGTGACCAGTCTTTTGGATTAGCCCCCTTCTTGGTCAAGGCGGAGAGAGGAGCAGTCAGAGCAGAGAAATGAGGGATGAACTGGCGGTAATAGTTGGCGAATCCCAGAAAGCGTTGGATTGCCTTCAGTCCAGAAGGAGGAGGCCAGTTGAGAATGGAAGAGACCTTCTTTGGATCCATCTGCAGTCCGGTATCGGTGATGAGGTAACCCAGGAAGGGGAGAGAAGACTGTTCGAAGACACACTTCTCGTACTTGGCGTACAGACGATTCTCTCTCAGTCTTTGTAGAACCAGTTGCACGTTCTCTCGGTGGGTCTGAAGGTCCGGAGAGAAGACAAGGATGTCATCCAGATATACCACCACACAGACGTAGAGAAGGTCCCGGAACACGTCGTTCACTAATTCTTGAAAGACTGCTGGTGCGTTACACAGGCCGAAGGGCATCACGCAGTATTCATAGTGCCCATCGCGAGTGTTAAACGCGGTCTTCCATTCGTCCCCCGAGCGGATACGGACCAGGTTGTAGGCACCCCGAAGATCCAACTTGGTGAACACGCGAGCTCCTCTGAGCCGATCAAACAATTCGGGGATGAGCGGCAGGGGATACTTGTTTTTTACGGTGATTTGATTCAATCCCCGGTAGTCTATACATGGGCGTAAGTCGCCCTCTTTCTTCTTTACGAAGAAGAAGCCTGCTCCAGCAGGAGAGGAGGATCTCCGAATGAATCCCCTTGCCAGGCTCTCTGTGATGTAAGAAGACATGGCCCTTGTTTCGACTGGAGACAATGGATATATCCGTCCTCGAGGTGGTGTAGTTCCCGGGAGCAGGTCAATGGCACAATCGTAAGGACGATGTGGCGGAAGTACCTCTGACTCCTTCTTATCAAAGACGTCCGCGAAGGACCAATAGGCTGAGGGTAGTCCCGGTAGGGACTCTGGAACCGGAGGTCACCGGATGGGTTGTATGGTCTTCAGACAGTTCTCATGGCAAGAAGAGCCCCATCGAGTGATTTCACCAGTACCCCAGCTGACTGAAGGTTCGTGTGTCCGTAACCAAGGAAGGCCCAGCAGGATTTGATGTGACATGTGTGGGAGGACGTAGAGAGCGATGTTCTCGGTGTGCAGAGCACCGATACGCAATTCAACCGGCCTGGTGATCCAGGAGATGGTGTCAGAGAGGGGTCTCCCATCCACAGAGGCAATCACGAGGGGTTTGTCGAGCGGAGTAACAGGCACCTGGTACTTGTCCACCGTGGCCTGCTGGATGAAATTGCCTGCTGCCCCAGAATCGAGGTACGCCTCAGCCGTGAACCGCGTCTCTCCCGTTGTCACTTGCACAGTCCATGTAACCGGGTCTGAGAGAGTCCCAGCACCTAGGGTGGCCTCTCCTACCGACCCTAGGCTTTGGAGTTTCCCGGCCTCTCTGGACAGGAGCGTAGCAGGTGTGTGCCCTCTCCGCAGTAGAAGCAGAGACCCTTGGCGAGCCGCTCTGCTCGACGTTGTTCAGACTGTCGCACACGGTCGACCTGCATGGGCTCATGGACGGAGACACCAGATGCCGTTGACTGGAGTACGGCGGACTTCTGCGGAGGAGAGGAATGCCGTACCGGGCGTCTCTCACGGGACACCTCTTTGGACCGCTCCTGAAAGCGAATGTCCACTCGAGTCGCTAGGGTAATCAGGGCGTCCAGGGTGGACGGTACGTCACGACCAGCCAGCTCATCTTTGATTCGACCCGAGAGTCCTTCCCAGAAGGGGGCGGTTAGGGCCTCGTTATTCCACCCGAGTTCCGAAGCCAAGGTGCGGAAACGGATGGCGTATTGACCCACCGTCAGAGTTCCCTGACGTAACCGGAGAAGAGATGAAGCAGACGCGGAAGCGCGTCCGGGCTCGTCAAAGGTGCCGCGAAAAGCCTGCAGGAACTCCTGGAGGTTCTTGGTCATAGGGTCCTCCTTCTCCCACAAGGGGTTCATCCACGCCAGTGCCTCGCCCTCTAGGTGAGACATTATGAAGGCGACCTTGGCTTGGTCGGAGGCAAACAAATGCGGCAGCTGCGTGAAATGGAGGGAGCATTGGTTTATAAACCCCCTGCAGGTCTTGGGATCTCCGGCATACCGGGGTGGTGAGGCCAAACGAAGTCTGGAAGCATCCGAGGAGGCTGCCACGGGAGCGGGAGTCGTGGATTGACTAGTGGAGGCCGGAGGTGCTGAAGATGTGACCGATGCTTGTAGCGTGTTCAAGCGGGCATCCACGGAAGTCATAAAGTTCAGCATGCGGGTCTGGACTTCACGCTGGCGTTGGAGTTCCTCATGCAAGGCCGCTAGTGCTTCGGCGGGATCCATGGCCTGATCTTACTGTTAGGGCCAGGTGGATGGGCAGACCCAGAAGGTGGATCCACTGGGCCGAACTCCCCGATGAGGGAAAGGAGTCCGGTAGCCGGAGCACTATAGGTAGCAGAACAGTCCGCGCACAAGAGCACAATGGAGAAGTCCCTGGAACCACGGGGTCACTGATGGTGGTCCGGGTGACGGAGCTCAGGTTCGGAAGCCGGGATGATGTCAGGCGGGGTCCGGAACCGTTGGAGCGAGATGACGGGTCACCGCAGGGAACAGAGAAGGTGCGGACTGTCAGGATGGCAGATAGGCAGCGTTCGGGGTTCGGGATACGGCAGGACCGGATGGCAATGCAGGATCGGCTCTAGAAGAGAGAGAGGTAAGTATCTCACAGGAACACAAGGAGACCTGACTCCTAGCTTGGGAAACACGAAGATCAGGCCCCGCCCCCTTGGACATTGCACCCCTTTATACCCCGTACCTGTGTGCTTCATTTCCTGTCAGTGGACACTGGCCCTTTAAGAAAGGGTCAGTGACCGCGCGCGCGCCCTAATGCGCATTCGCGCGGCCCTGGTGCCAGAAGCCAGGGCAGGAAGCTGAGAGGAGGACGCAGCAGAGCCGGGCTGGGGCTGGGAAGCCGACGGGCGCCGGGAGCGGGGACCAGGAGGCCTGGGAAGCGCGGGCGATGGAGGCTGGAGAGCGGGGAGCGTGGCAGGTGAGCCGGGAAGCGGAGCAGAGGACCCGGGGAGCGTGACAGCAGGCCACGGTGGACAAGTACCAGGTGCCTGTTACTCCACTCGACAAACCCCTCGTGATTGCCTCTGTGGATGGGAGACCCCTCTCTGACACCATCTCATGGATCACCAAGCCGGTTGAATTGCGTATCGGTGCTCTGCACACCGAGAACATCGCTCTCTACGTCCTCCCACACATGTCACATCAAATCCTGCTGGGCCTTCCTTGGTTACGGACACATGACCCTTCAGTCAGCTGGGGCACTGGTGAAATCACTCGATGGGGCTCTTCTTGCCATGAGAACTGTCTGAAGACCATACAACCCATCCGGCGACCTCCGGTTCCAGAGTCCCTACCGGGACTACCCTCAGCCTATTGGTCCTTCGCGGACGTCTTTGATAAGAAGGAGTCAGAGGTACTTCCGCCACATCGTCCTTACGATTGTGCCATTGACCTGCTCCCGGGAACTACACCACCTCGAGGACGGATATATCCACTGTCTCCAGCCGAAACAAGGGCCATGTCTTCTTACATCACAGAGAGCCTGGCAAGGGGATTCATTCGGAGATCCTCCTCTCCTGCTGGAGCAGGCTTCTTCTTCGTAAAGAAGAAAGAGGGCGACTTACGCCCATGCATAGACTACCGGGGATTGAACCAAATCACCGTAAAAAACAAGTATCCCCTGCCGCTCATCCCCGAATTGTTTGATCGGCTCAGAGGAGCTCGCGTGTTCACCAAGTTGGATCTTCGGGGTGCCTACAACCTGGTCCGTATCCGCTCGGGGGACGAATGGAAGACCGCGTTTAACACTCGCGATGGGCACTATGAATACTGCGTGATGCCCTTCGGCCTGTGTAACGCACCAGCAGTCTTCCAAGAATTAGTGAACGACGTGTTCCGGGACCTTCTCTACGTCTGTGTGGTGGTATATCTGGATGACATCCTTGTCTTCTCTCCGGACCTTCAGACCCACCGAGAGAACGTGCAACTGGTTCTACAAAGACTGAGAGAGAATCGTCTGTACGCCAAGTACGAGAAGTGTGTCTTCGAACAGTCTTCTCTCCCCTTCCTGGGTTACCTCATCACCGATACCGGACTGCAGATGGATCCAAAGAAGGTCTCTTCCATTCTCAACTGGCCTCCTCCTTCTGGACTGAAGGCAATCCAACGCTTTCTGGGATTCGCCAACTATTAAGGCCAGTTCATCCCTCATTTCTCTGCTCTGACTGCTCCTCTCTCAGCCTTGACCAAGAAGGGGGCTAATCCAAAGGACTGGTCACCTGCGGCCGACGCCGCGTTTGGCTCCCTAAAGCGGGCCTTTGCCTCCTCTCCTGTACTCCACCGTCCGGAGTTAAACCGCCAGTTCACCTTGGAGGTGGATGCCTCCTCCTCGGGAGCCGGAGCAGTGCTCATGCAGAAGTCCTCCTCCGGGAAGATGGTAACTTGCGGTTTCTTCTCCAAGAGCTTCTCAGCGCCTGAACGCAATTACACCATCGGTGACTGAGAACTATTGGCAGTCAAACTGGCTCTGGAGGAATGGCGTTATCTTCTGGAAGGAGCAGTGTACCCCGTTATAATTTACACGGACCACAAGAACCTGGAATACCTGCGGTCTGCTCAGCGACTGAACCCACGGCAAGCCAGGTGGTCCTTATTCTTTGCCCGGTTCGATTTCCAGCTCCATTTCCGACCCGCGAACAAGAACGTACGCGCTGATGCCTTGTCTAGGTCTTTCATGCCCATGGAGCAGGAAGAGGAGACATCCCAACCCATCATCTGTCCAAGTAAGATTATTCCGGTGGCTCCTGTCACCCTGGCCCAGATACCGCCCGGGAAGACCTATGTCTCTGAGACTGACAGGCAAAAAGTGTTACACTGGGGCCATGCTTCGAAAACAGCCGGTCATGCTGGCCAGAAAAGAACTTGGAGTGCGATTGTACGTCATTATTGGTGGCCATCCCTTCGCACGGACGTCGCCTCTTTTGTCTCTGCCTGCTCCTCTTGTGCCAGGAACAAGACGCCCAAACACCTGCCATATGGTCGTCTTCTGCCTCTGCCTATACCCTCAGTTCCCTGGCAACACATTGCGATGGACTTTATTACGGACTTGCCATTGTCCTCCGGACACACAGTCATATGGGTCGTGGTGGATCGGTTCTCTAAAATGGCCCATTTCGTCCCTATGGCTGGACTGCCCTCTGCTCAGGAACTCGCGGACGCCTATATACATCACATCTTCCGCTTGCATGGCTTTCCATCACACATTGTGTCCGACAGAGGAACTCAGTTTACCTCCCGCTTCTGGAGGGCTGTCTGTAAACATCTGGGAGTAACCCTGGACTTTTCTTCAGCCTACCATCCTCAGTCGAACGGCCAAGTGGAACGGGTCAATCAGATTTTGACCTCTTTCTTACGTCACTACGTCAACGCCCATCATGACGATTGGTCCACGCTTCTTCCTTGGGCTGAATTCTCCCATAATCACCACGTCAGTGAGTCCTCCTCCAGTTCTCCCTTCAATGTCGTCTACGGACTTCAGCCTTCGGTCCCATTGCCTGTATCCTCTTCCTCGGATGTCCCTGCTGCTGATGCGGTAGTCCGTGACTTTACAACCATTTGGGACTCAGTTAAGGCGTCCCTTGCACGTGCATCCCTGCGGATGAAGAGACACGCAGACAAGAGACGTCTGGATCCTCCGTGTTTCTCCCCCGGAGATCTCGTCTGGCTTGCTTCCAAGTACGTCCGATTGAAGTTACCATCTTACAAGCTGGGTCCTCGCTACATCGGACCATTTAAAGTCCTCGGCAAGATCAATGAGGTCTCCTACAAACTGCAGCTCCCGGCCACGATGAGGATACCCAACTCCTTCCACGTCTCTCTGCTCAAGCCGGTTGTCCTTGGTCCCTTCTCCGCTGCTGCCAGTCCGGCTCCTCCTCCTATTGCTGATGACGACATCTATGCGGTAAGGGATATCGTGGCCATGAAGACCGTGCGGGATCGACAGTTCTTCCTGGTGGACTGGGCTGGGTATGGTCCTGAGGATAGGTCCTGGGAGCCCAGAGAGAATGTGGGTACTCCTCTGATCCGTGCCTTCCTGTCCCGGTTGCGGGGAGGGGGGCGTGGGGGGGTACTGTCACGCTCCCCGGGTCCTCTGCTCCGCTTCCCGGCTCACCTGCCACGCTCCCCGCTCTCCAGCCTCCATCGCCCGCGCTTCCCAGGCCTCCTGGTCCCCGCTCCCGGCGCCCGTCGGCTTCCCAGCCCCAGCCCGGCTCTGCTGCGTCCTCCTCTCAGCTTCCAGCTTCTTCTTCAGGGGACATAAGTCAGGTACGTCCCCTGAAGAAGAGGTGAAACGCGCGTAGGGACTGGTTGTTACCTGGACTTGCTGCAAAGTGATCAGTAATGCATTATTATTATAACTGTGGATAAATCGTAGGTTGTGGTTATGCCGTTTATAACTAATTGATTGCCTATAGCTATGTGAGTAAGGCCTTGGTTATATCACAACAATTTTATGGATATGACACATAATTAAGTGATCACAACAGGTAGTATTGAGTTTGGGCACACTACGATCAAACAATGTAAATAGGAAATTACAGTGTGTGTTTACTTATATTCCACTGTATCACATCCTTGGTTGTTTTGATTAAAATATTGTGATCCTACTGTGTGTACTACATGCTGTCAACTGTCCACAATTACTGTTATTGACCTTTTGCTAGCAGTTCTGTTAACCCCTTGAGGACTCAATTGCTGTATTAATATTAATTTTAATGTAATTATAATAAAGATTAATTTTATCAAAAAGGATTCATACCACAATTTTCTTTGTGTATAAAAAAGGAAAAATTCAACCGCCTGAAGGCCCTTGTCATGCGGTATGGAGGAATACAAGGCCTCCACATCGATACTCGCCAAAATGCAGTCATCATCCACACATATCCCTTCAATTTTCCTCAGGAAATCGGTGGAATCTATAGTATACGACTGCAAAGATGTGACAAAAGGTCGCAAAACGATGTCCAAATATTGACCTAGATTTTGACACATGCTGTTAATACCCGACACTATTGGTCTACCCTTTATTGGATCTAGTCCTTTGTGCACTTTTGGTAATCCGTAGAAGGTGGGAATCACTGGATTCTGAGGCAGCAGAAATTCATATTTCCTCTTGTCAATGGATTTAGAGGCCAATGCCTCGTCCAACAAGATTTTTAACTCAGATAGAAACATCTTTGTGGGATTTTCCTTCAAGATGCCATACCCCTCTCTATCCTCAAGGAGGTCAAGACACATTCTGCGGTATCTTTCGGAATCCAGGACCACCACATTGCCACCCTTGTCAGAGGGCTTAATGACAATGTGGTGATCCTGCTCCAGTCCCCGCAGAGCATTGATCTCCTCCCTGGTAAAATTAAAGGATGTAAAAGGGTTCTGCTGTCTCAGTTTTTTGAGGTCTTCTGTCACTAGGTTAACAAAAACGTCCACAGTAGATACATCACCCTGTGGGGGCGGCATCTTAGTGCTTTTGTTCTTGAGGCTAGTAAAAGGTCCTTCACCCCTGGTGTTGGGGTTTTCTACGGCCAGTGAATCGAGTAGCCTCACGTCAGGCAACATGTTGGGTGGAATACCCAACTCCTCACAGGTCTTGTCGTCTTGTCTACAATAGTGCTTCCTCCATTTAAGTTTCCGTGCAAAGAGATTAAGGTCTTTGACACATTCAAATAAATCGAAAACGGAGGTGGGGACAAAAGAGAGACCCCGTTCAATAATGGATTGTTCCAACTCACTGAGGGGTCGGGAGGACAGGTTGAGGACCTGCATACCTATTTTGGAAACTGGCTCCTCCCCTCTGTTCGGCTCCTCAGTGAGTATTCGCGATCTAAAAAATGAGGCCCCTGTGTAAATTGATTTCCTCTGCCTCTATTAGAGAAAGAGCCCTTTCCCTTACGTTCCTGTCCCCCTCTGCCTCCCCTGGTGTCACTTTCAGAAGCCTCTGTATCAGAGGATGAGGGGTCTACGGGAGCATCGGTTTGTAAGGTCTTATTATTAAGGAAAATGTAAGCTCTGTTCTCTCTAAAATCTTGTAGATCGCAAACAATTGTTTATGTTTCCTTTCCTTTACGTTGTGTTGGATATCTGATAAAGGGGTCAAAGTTGTATTTTGCTGTTAGTGTCTATGGGATTGTTATATCCAAAATTATATATATATGTTGGTAGTGGGACCACTGTCCTTAATCCCCTGTACTACTTTGCATACTGACAACTTGACCCTACTAATCTCCAACACACATGGTTGTTATCCCTTAATGGTATTTACCCAAAGGTACCCCGACACGGTGTGGGAATACGGACCTTTGGCTACCCGCAGGAAGATCCTATGTGTATTTTTTAATATATTGCACAATTTTAATGGAAAAAATTAAAAGCTAAGTTTTATTATTAATTCCTCACTGGTGCTTTTCACTCATTGTTACAAAGCCATTATAATACCAAACACTTAGGAAACTTAGTGGCATCCTAAAAGTGGCTGTTGGACTTCATTAGTGTCCCACTAGTGCAAAGATATTTGCAGCTCCTCTGCATTGCACACTCAAACTCATTTTTACTAAGCTATTATACTAGCAAACTGTGCTGCCATTTTAAGGGCCATAGTTTCATTGTCCAGGATAGTTATTGTTGTTTATTCTGCTGTCAATAAAGGTAGACCACCGCTGCAATCTACACCACCTCTCAATTTTTACTACCACATTTTAAGTGGACAATCTTGTCGCTAGCACAATGAGTGGCAAAATGACAGATGCTGGTGGAAAGGGGAACAGGCGTGTTGGAAAAGGAAAAATAGTTTGTGTCTGTGGGGAAGGTGGCAAAGCTCCATTAACATCTGCTGAAGATAGGCCATCTTCCAGCAAAAGTAAGATGTCTACTACTTTCCGTGGACAATTGGATGTGCTCCCTTTTTTACGAACACGAACAACTGGAACAAAGGTAGATGTTGCCCAAAAAAAGAAAATGCTTGAATGGATCTCAAGTGGACCAACAAGTGCCCTCTCCGCCACCTCAACTACCGCATCCAAAAAACACCAGTCCTCTGAGTTGTCATCCCAATCACACTTGCTTTCTCCCAGCTCTCAAGTCTCCATCCGCCCTGCACAGTATGGTGGAACACAGATGGCTGAGTCTGCAGAGCTGTTCAGTCACACTATAGCCTGGGAATCAGAGGTCTGCTCCAAAGCTACAGTGAGTACAGACCAGGAAATGGACTGCAGTGATGCCCAGAACCTTTGTGACTCAGATTCAGGCCGTGATGACCATGTTTCTGAGCATAATGTTGACCCTTATTCACAAACTGAAACACCTGTTGTAATAGACAATGAGGAACATACTGATGACGATGAGACGCAGATACCAGATTGGGATGACAACTTAAATATTCGTTCAGGGCAGGAAGAGGCTCGGACTGAGGGGGAGTGGAGTGCAAACACAACGCTTGATGAGGAACTTCTAGATCCCACCTACTGTCAACCCACAGTCAGGCACTCGAGGAGGTCAACAGAGGCAGTGGAGGAGGATGCTACTGACGACGAAGTTACCTTGCGCCTTCCTGGACAGAGTCGGAGTACTGGTAGCACGTCTACAACTGCATCCTCAGCCACCACTCTGCCTCTGAGCACTAGTCGGGGTGGCTCAGTAGGTCGCATGCCCTCTAAGCCTTGCCTAGCCTGGTCCTTTTTTGACATAGCAAAAGATCGCCCAAATCATGTGATATGTAAAATTTGTCGTGATTCTGTTAGTAGAGGGCAAAACCTCAGCAGTTTGACAACTTCTTCCATGAATCGTCACATGAATAAATATCATATGTCCAAGTGGGAAGCTCACCGTGCTGCAATGCGGCCTAGCGGAGCAGACCATCCACCGCCTGCCCCTTCCAGTGCATCCGCGCACTCTTCATCTTCTAGGACTGTGGGGACAGCTGTCACACCTGGTTTTCCACGCACAACTTACACCACTTTAACAGCAACAGGCAGTTTGCTTGGTAGGTCGTCAGTTGGTTTGGAAGGGGAAACAAGTGCATGTGTACAGCTCTCTCAGACATCAATTGCACCAACATTGGATGAAGGCAACATCATGTCTACGCCTGCACTTTCCTCACAAACCTGCAAACCTTTCCAGGGACACCCTACTCACCACCGTCTACACACAGCAGCCAGATCTCTGTCCCTCAGATGTGGACAAATAAAAGGCCATTTCCTGGGACCCATGACAAAGCTAAGAGGTTGACTTTATCCCTCTGTAAGCTCTTGGCTACCGAAATGCTGCCTTTCCGCCTGGTGGACACACAGGATGTTAGAGACCTTATGTCTGTTGCTGTGCCCCAGTACCAGATGCCCAGTCGTCACTACTTCTCTAAGAAAGGTGTGCCTGCGCTACACCAGCATATCGCACACAACATCACCGCTTCCTTGAGAAACTCTGTGTGCGAACGGGTGCATTTCACCACAGATACTTGGACCAGTAAGCATGGACAGGGACGTTACATGTCGCTGACTGGGTACTGGGTAACTATGGTGATAGATGGTGAAGGGTCTGCTGCACAAGTCTTGCCGTCCCCACGACTTGTGTGTCAATCCTCTGTCTCTCCAAGTTCCACCACTTCTTCTGCCTCCTCAACCTCATCTGGGTCCTCCACCTCCACCCCAAGCCTGCCTGGTCAGGCCACCAGCGTTGTAACTGCGCAGAAATAATCACGCACCCCTCATTACTATGCTGGCAGCAGAGCGCAACGGCATCAGGCGGTCTTTGTCTTGAAATGTCTTGGAACTAAGAGTCACACAGCGGCTGAGTTGTGGGCAGCTCTGGAGACTGAGTTTGGTAAATGGTTGTCTCCACTCAACCTGCAGCCTGGTAAGGCCGTGTGCGACAATGCTGCAAACCTGGGTGCGGCCCTTTGCCTGGGCAAGGTGACACACGTGCCTTGTATGGCTCACGTGTTGAACCTTGTTGTCCAGCAATTTTTAACACACTATCCCGGCCTAGATGGCCTTCTGAACAGGGCACGAAAACTGTCTGCTCACTTCCGCCGTTCAACTGCCGCAGCTGAGTGACTTGCATCGCTCCAGAAGTATTTTGGCCTGCCGGTTCATCGCCTGAAATGTGATGTGCCGACATGCTTGAATTCGACTATCCACATGTTACAGCGACTATGGCAGCACCGCCGCACCCTGGTGCAATACGTCATGACGTATAGCCTGGGCCAACGAGATGCAGAGGTGGGGCAGATCACCCTGATGGAGTGGTCTCAGATCAAGGACCTATGCATCCTTCTGCACAGTTTCGACATGGCGACGAATATGTTTAGCGCTGACAATGACATTATCAGCATGACAATTTCAGTCATTTACATGCTTGAGCACACGCTAAACACTATTCGGACTCATGGGGTGGGACAACAGGAAGGGGAGGAACTACAGGAGGATTCATATGCGCAAGAGACAACAAAATCACCAAGGTCCAGACGTTCATCATCACCAAGGCGGCAGGCATGGGACCATGGGGGACAGGGATCAACAAGGGCGCATGGTAGCAGGCGAAATGTTGAGGAAGGTGCAGGAGAACATGAAGAAATGGAGGACGAACTGTCCATGGACATGGAAGACTCAGAGGATGAGGGAGACCTTGGTCAAATTTCAGTTGAAAGAGGTTGGGGGAGATGTCAGAGGAAGAAAGAACGGTTAGCACCTCTATGCCACAAACACAGCGTGGACTTGGTCCGCATGGCTGCGCCAGACACATGAGCGCCTTCTTGCTGCACTACCTCTAACATGACCCTCGTATTGTCAAAATTAGAAGTGATGATGAGTACTGGCTTGCCACACTATTAGATCCCCGGTACAAGTCCAAATTTTGTGACATAATTCCAGCCATAGAAAGGGAGTATGCAGGAGTATCAGCAAAAGCTGTAACTCAATCTTAACTCGGCTTTTCCACCAAACACCCGTGGTGCATGGAGTGAATCTCCCAGTTGTAACTCGCCAAACATGGGACGGTCTCGTCATCTTCAACAGTCTAACCGTACCAGCAGCACCGTATCTGGTGCTGGTAACAGCAATTTTATTGAATCTTTTCATAATTTTTTTAGACCATCCTTTGCAAGGCCACCAGAGACAACAAGTCTGACACATAGTCAACGGCTGGAGAGGATGATACAGGAGTATCTCCAAATGAACATCGATGCCATGACTTTGCAACTGGAGCCTTGCTCATTTTGGACTTCAAATCTTGAAAAATGGCCAGAGCTCTCCACTTACGCCTTGGAGATCTTGTCGTGTCCAGCTGCCAGCGTTGTCTCTGAACGTGTCTTCAGTGCTGCTGGGTGTGTGCTGACAGATAAGCGCACGCGTCTGTCCAGTGACAATGTGGACAGACTAACGTTCATCAAAATCAACAAGTCATGGATCCACAAGGAATTTACTACCCCTGTGTCATCCTGGGGAGAGTAAATGCTTGTGTATTTTGAATGTGCTTGATGCAAATCTACCTGTGAAGTGTACAACTGGGGCACAAGTGCTGCCTCTGAAGGGGTGGGTGTCTGTGTGGCCCAATTTTTGGAAAAAAGGGAGACTCTGCTTGGAGTAACCCTTTCTTGCTGTGTTTTTAAAAAGGAGCCAAGATGAACAAGTCATGTTTCAGCAAAGACTTTGCTACCTACCCCGGTGCCATCCTGAGGACGGTTAAGGATGGCGTATTTTTGAATGTGCTTGATGCAAATCTACCTGTGAAGTGTACAACTGGGGCACAAGTGCTGCCACTGAAGGGGTGGGTGTCTGTGTGGCCCAATTTTTGGAATAAAGGGAGACTCCACTTGGAGTAACCCTTGCTTGCTGTGTTTCTAAAAATGATCCAAGATGAACAGATCTGGGATCAGTAAAGACTTTGCTACCTACCCCGGTGTCATCCTGGGGACAATTAAGGATGGCGTATTTTTGAATGTGTTTGATGCAAATCTACCTGTGAAGTGTACAACTGGGGCACAAGTGCTGCCACTGAAGGGGTGTCTGTGTGGCCCAATTTTGGGAAAAAAGGGAGACTTCGCTTTGAGTCACCTTGCGGTGTTTTACATCATTTTAGAAGGGCATGCCATGCCTATATCTGTGTCTCCTCCTCTTTTTCATTGTCCAGCTCTTTTGTTTTCGCATGAGTATATGTCCTTGTCACTTTCCCATGTGTTTGTGTTGTGTTGTGAGTTGTTTGTCACCTTTTGGACACCTTTGAGGGTGTTTTCTAGGTGTTTTTAGGTGTTTGTGATTGCCTCCCACTGTTTCCTATGCGGTTCGAGTGGTTCGCCGGTTCACTCATCTCTAGTTATGATGTATAGCCTGGGCTAACGAGATCCAGAGGTGGTGCAGATCACGCTGCTGGAGTGGTCTCAGATCAAGGACCTATGCACCCTTCTTCACAGTTTACAAATGTCGACGAAGATGTTTAGCTCTGACGTTATCATTATCAGCATGACAATTCCGGTCATCTACATGCTGGAGCACACTCTAAACAGTATTCATAGTCAGGTGGTGGGACAAGAGGAAGGGGAGGAAGGACAGGAAGGGATAGCTGAAGGGATATCAAGATCTTTAAGGTCCAGACGGTCAGCAGCACCAAGACGGCAGGCATGGGACAGTGGGGGAGAGGGATTTTTCAGGGGCGCATGGTAGCTGCCAAAACATTGAGGAAGGTGCAGGAGCCCAGGAAGAAATGGAGAATGAACTGCCGATGGGCTTGGAAGACTCAGCAGATGAGGGAGACCTTGATCACATTTCTGTTGTGCGAGGTTGGGGGTAGAGGGCAGAGGAAGGAAGCATGATTCTCACCTTGCCGCCAACAACACAGCAAGGACTTGTTCCTCCTGGATGCGCAAGACACATGAGCGCCTTCTTGCTGCACTACCTACAACATGACCCTCGGATTTTCAGAATTCGAAGTAATGCTGACCACTGTGTTGCCACACTGTTAGATCCCCGGTACAAGACAAAATTTGGTGAAATAAGTCCTGCCATAGAAAGGGACGCACGTATGCAGGAGTATCAGCAGAAGCTGGTACGCAATCTTAGATCGGCTTTTCCACCAAACACCAGTGCTGCACAGAGTGAATCTCAACGCTTTGTCATGGCTAGGAGGAAATGGTGTTTTATTTGTCCACATCTGAGGGACCGAGGGCTGGCTGCTGTGCTGAGACGGCGTTGAGTAGGGTGTCCCTGCAGAGTTGCAAATTTGGTCATATACAAAATGAGTGGAAAAAGGCCAGATGCTGGTGGAAAGGGGAACAGGTGTGTTGGAAAGTGGAAAACAGTTTGTGTCCATGGGTTTGGTGGTAAAGCAACAGTAACATCTGCTGAAGAAACACCATCTGTTACGGGGGGACTGGCAGATTTGAATAAGGTGTAGGGCGGCCGATGCGCTGCTGTGCGCGCGGCCATGTTGGATTTTCGGGAGGGGGGTCGGGGCGGGCACTTTGGCGACACCGGGGGCTTTCCTGAACTTTGCCAGGAAGTGAGGTCAACAGGAAACCTCTTGCCCTCACTTCCAGGTAAATGCCTGCGTTCTGTATGCCGACAAAGCCCGCGGACCGCAACAAAAAAGCAGCTCACTGCGTTGTAGCTGCGTTCTGACCCGCATCATTGATTTCAATGGGGGAGAGAACGCAGCCACAACGCACAAAAGAAGTGACATGCTGCTTTTCTTTCCGCACCGATTTTTGGCATCCAAAACGCTGCATTAGAAACGCAGTGTGTGCACTGATTTTTCGGCTTTCTCATACACTTTGCTGGGAAAGCTGAACGCATGCAATTTGCCACTGAAACGCTGCGGTTCTAAACGCAGCGTTACCGTGGTAAAAAACGCAACGTGTGCATACAGCCAAAGGCTATGTGCGCACGTGTGCGCTCTGCACCGTACCTAAAAGGTGCGCTTCAGAGAGCAGCTGAAAAGCTCCGTTCTGAAGCGCATGGTGCCGGCAGAGAACGTGCGCTCTGCATGCTGCCTCTCCCTATAGACAGCATGCAAACCGCACGGAAGAAGTGACATGTCACTTCTTAGAACGCAACGATTCGGGCAGCAGCCGAATCGCTGCGTTCTAATATGCCACGTGCGCACGGCTCCTGCACAATCTCCATAGACTGTGCAGGGGACGCAGGACGCATGCAGTTACGCTGCGCTGCAGATCGCAGCGTAACTGCATGTAATACGCACACGTGCGCACATAGCCTAATAGTAGCAGGAACTGAGTTAGACGACACTCGTATCTGGAGACTGTGAACCCTGTTAGCGACACAGGGTCCACACACCCAGCCCAGGAACTCCCTGTTAACAACACAGGGGACATTGGGTACGCTGTCCGTGTGCGTCAGGGGCACACCTGTGGACAGCAGGTGCAGCAGCAGCAGCAGCAGCCCAGTTAATGCCACTGGGCTGCACTAGCAGGACTGGTAGGACAGGAGCTGGCCGTAACCGTTCTGCGTTACCAAGTGTGGTGGCGTCCAGCACTGACGCCCTATCCCTGCCTACCTCTGTCCTAAAGCCGCAATGGGTTCAACACATGGAGGTGTGCTCTGTCTGAGCATAATACAAGACTGCGCACCTCCATATTGTCTCCAGCCCCTTTTATAACCTGGGTCCGCCACAACCCAGGGTGGACCACAATGCACCACCAGGAGGCAAAAGCAGAGTGCCACGTCATCAGTGACATAACCAGTGGACTATCCGGAACCGGAACTTCACTGATGACCTCATGGCAGCCACACCCCAAACACCTCACCCTTCATCGTCTGACGAACAATGATAAGGTGCAAAGTCATAGGGGCGGGCCTGTGCAAGCAAGTCCGGAGTGGCCACATCATCAGGACACCTGATGCCCTGTGGCCTATCAGGGCCTGCCACCTCACGGACATGGCCAGTGAGGTGCTTACCGGGACCTAGCCTCTGATGCACTAAATGCTCAGGACTAGAGCCTGCTTTACACGGTATGATCTATCGTGCAATTTCACGATCGATCGTCCCCGCCCCCGTCATTTGTACATCACGGGCAATTAGTTGCCCGTGGCGCACAAAGTCGCTAACCCCTGTCACACGCACTTACCTGCTGTGCGACGTCACTGTGGGCGGCGAACATCCTCTTCCTGAAGGGGGTGGGACGTTCAGCGTCACAACGACGTCACACAGCGGCCGTCCAATAGAAGCGGAGGGGCTTAGATGAGCGGGACGTAAACATCCCGCCCATCTCCTTCCTTCCGCATAGCCGGCGGGTGCCGCGGGATGGAGGTAAGCTGCTGTTCATCGTTCCCGGGGTGTCACACGGAGCGGCGTGTGCTACCCCGGAAACGATGAGCATTAAACGAGATTATGAAACCGAGCGACGAGTACACGACTCACGATTTGTAAGCAATACTGCGTCGCTCGGAGGTGTCACTAAGCACGACATCGCAAGCGATGCCGGATGTGCGTCACAAAAACCTTGACCCCGACGATCTATCGCACGATACATCGTCTCATGTAAAGAATAGAGTTGAGCGCGGTTCGCGGTTCGAGGTTCTCCAGTTCTAGGCTCGAGTGATTTTGGGGGCTGTTCTAGATCGAACTAGAACTCGAGCTTTTTGCAAAAGCTCAATAGTTCTAGATACGTTCGAGAACGGTTCTAGCAGCAAAAAACCCAGCTAATTCCTAGCTGGCTTTCCGCTGTAATAGTGTAAGTCACTCTGTGACTCACACTAGTATGACATTTCAGTGTATAGTGTGTGGGAACAGCGCATTCAGATCACTGCTGTTTGGATAATGGCGACAGCCATTTTTTTTTTTTTTCCTTGTCTTCCTTCCCTAAGCGCGCGCGTGTAGTGGGGAGGGCCAGCATGTCAGCCAATCCCAGACACACACACAGCTAAGTGGACTTTTAGCCAGAGATGCAACGGCATGTGTGATAGGATGTCCATGTCACATGTCCCTGCATTATAAAAACGAGTATCTGCCCGTCCGGACGCCATTATCTCTTCTGCGTCCTTGGTGTCAGACATCACTGGCGCAGCTCCTATCGCCGATACAGCTGTATACGCTCCATACACAGCGCTATACAGCATAGGGATAGAACTTTCTATCAGTCCTTTTAAGGGCTCGTACCGGCAGGGTCAGAGCCATAGGTGACAGGTCCTGAAAACAGAGTTTAACAGCTACACAAGATGACAGCGTCTGTGTAGCTAAGGTCAGGGATTTCCTCGCTGCATTTCCCCATTAGGAGGGATAGAAAGGCAGGCTTCCTTTCCTCTACCCAGACCCACAACCCTGCCACTGTACCCTCCTGCCCTTTGCACACTCCAACTCATTGTTACTAAGCCATTATACTAGCAAACACTGAGTGAACTTAGTGGCATCCTTAACGTGGCTGTTGGACTGCTGTATTGCCCCAGTAGTGCAAAGATATTTGCAGCACGTCTGCCTGCATTGCACACTCAAACTCATTGTAGCTAAGCCATTATACTAGCAAACACTGAGTGAACCTAGTGGCGTCCTAAACGTGGCTATTGGACTTCTGTATAGTCCCACTAGTGCAAAGATATTTGCAGCACCTCTGCCTGCATTGCACACTCCAACTCATTGTTACTAAGCCATTATACTAGCAAACACTGAGTGAACCTAGTGGCATCCTAAACGTAGCTATTGGACTTCTGTATAGTCCCACTAGTGCAAAGATATTTGCAGCACCTCTGCCTGCATTGCACACTCCAACTCATTGTTACTAAGCCATTATACTAGCAAACACTGAGTGAACTTAGTGTCATCCTTAACGTGGCTGTTGGACTGCTGTATTGCCCCAGTAGTGCAAAGATATTTGCAGCACGTCTGCCTGCATTGCACACTCAAACTCATTGTTACTAAGCCATTATACTAGCAAACACTGATTGAACCTAGTGGCATCCTAAACGTGGCTATTGGACTTCTGTATAGTCCCACTAGTGCAAAGATATTTGCAGCACCTCTGCCTGCATTGCACACTCCAACTCATTGTTACTAAGCCATTATACTAGCAAACACTGAGTGAACCTAGTGGCATCCTAAACGTGGCTATTAGACTTCTGTATAGTCCCACTAGTGCAAAGATATTTGCAGCACGTCTGCCTGCATTGCACACTCAAACTCATTGTTACTAAGCCATTATACTAGCAAACACTGAGTGAACTTAGTGGCATCCTTAACGTGGCTGTTGGACTGCTGTATTGCCCCAGTAGTGCAAAGATATTTGCAGCACGTCTGCCTGCATTGCACACTCAAACTCATTGTTACTAAGCCATTATACTAGCAAACACTGAGTGAACTTAGTGGCATCCTTAATGTGGCTGTTGGACTGCTGTATTGCCCCAGTAGTGCAAAGATATTTGCAGCACGTCTGCCTGCATTGCACACTCAAACTCATTGTTACTAAGCCATTATACTAGCAAACACTGATTGAACCTAGTGGCATCCTAAACGTGGCTATTGGACTTCTGTATAGTCCCAGTAGTGCAAAGATATTTGCAGCACCTCTGCCTGCATTGCACACTCCAACTCATTGTTACTAAGCCATTATACTAGCAAACACTGATTGAACCTAGTGGCATCCTAAACGTGGCTATTGGACTTCTGTATAGTCCCACTAGTGCAAAGATATTTGCAGCACCTCTGCCTGCATTGCACACTCAAACTCATTGTTACTAAGCCATTATACTAGCAAACACTGAGTGAACTTAGTGGCATCCTAAACGTGGCTATTGGACTTCTGTATAGTCCCACTAGTGCAAAGATATTTGCAGCACGTCTGCCTGCATTGCACACTCAAACTCATTGTTACTTACTAAGACGTTATAATACCAAAAATTGAGTAAACTTAGTGGCATACAAGAAGTGGCTGTTGTACTCCATTAGTGCCCCACTGGTGCCAAGCTATTTCTAGCACCTGTGCAGGACACCCTCCTGCTCTGTTTTTAATAAGCTATAATGATAGCAAAAAATACTGCCATTTAGTGGCATCATAGAACTGGCTGTAGTATTCCATTAGTGCCCCAGTGGTGCCAAGCTATTTCTAGCACCTGTGCAGGACACCCTCCTGCTCTGTTTTTAATAAGCTATAATGATAGCAAAAAATACTGCCATTTAGTGGCATACAAGAACTGGCTGTTGTATTCCATTAGTGCCCCACTGGTGCCAAGCTATTTCTAGCACCTGTGCAGGACACCCTCCTGCTCTGTTTTTAATAAGCTATAATGATAGCAAAAAATACTGCCATTTAGTGGCATACAAAAAGTGGCTGTTGGACTCCTTTATTGTGCCACTTGTGCCAAGCAATCTCAAGCACCTCTGCATTCTACCCTCATGCACATTTAGCTATGCTAATTTTATAGCAAACTCAGGGAATTCCTTGCTGCATTTGATCATTAGGAGGGATAGAAAGTGAGGCTTCTTTTACTGTCCTGGTACCCACAGAGCACGGCCACTGTACCCATCTGTCCACTTTTGCCACGCTATTTAATTTGCCCAAAGAGCTGACTCTTTTTCTGCCATCCTAAAATTGTCTGGAATACTAAGTTAGTGTTCCTTTGCTGCCAAGCAAGGTACAACACATGTGCATTCTACGCTCCTTTCTATTTCTGGAATGCAATTATTAACTGCAGGTAGTCCAGCCAATCTATGACGAAGGTGCAGGCGTGGATATAATGTAGCCTGCATCCAATGATGGTTCTCTCGATGTCTGACAGCTCAACAATACCTTCTGTTTCCACTTCCAAAACAAGTGATGACCTGCCAATCACACTCCCTGTTGCGGGTAAAGGAGTGGAAGTTCAGTGTGAAAAACCATGTGTGACTGCTGTCCCCACAGTCACAGAGGATGAAGAGCACACAGATACACTTGATGGGGCAGGCGGTGGTTGCACAGGCACGCTAGGCCGCATTGTAGCACAGTGAAATTCACATTGCGACTTATGCTTCATTTTAAGTTGTGTACAGGGTGGGCTACCCAGTATGGAGCAAAACCAGGCAACAGGAAAAGGACTCTAGGCAGTTGGGTTGATAAATGATTGTTTAACTTTACCAAAACAAACAATAAGAACCATGCATACAATTTAAATAATTGAACAATATATTCTGTTGCCTACTACCTGCTAATCCCTCTGTGTAGCAGTAATTGTGTGTTTGTGCGTGTGTGTGTGTGTGTGTGTGTGTGTGTTTGAACACGACTACCAGTGGCGCATCACAAGAGCTTCCAAGTTATCTACCTAAACATAGTAAAAACACATTACCCCCCCTGAATACCCTTGTTAGCTGAAGCCTCACAGATAATTCAGATGATAACAGTGTGAATGCAAACCACACAGCTCTGCAACACAGTCATGGAAATCTTGAAAAGCAACAGTGAATGCAAACATGTGTTGCTGTCCCTCTATGATTTAAACTGTACGTGACAATTTGACAGTGCAGAGGCAGCAAGTCTTATTGTCTATATAGTCGGCCTACCCAGAACAGATATGTGTTTTGCTAATAAAACAAAGTGTTGCGTGCCCGCATTATTGTCTGGGCACAGCCTACCGTACCCGGGTACTCTGATGTCCAGTTTCCAGAAATACAGACTTTACGCTCCTCTCACGGTAAACAGTATAGACAGCACTGTAAGAATGTTGGTCTGCGGCACAGGATGCTGCTCACTGGCATTACGGGGCTCATCATCAAAGTACAACATGACTCCCCTCACAATTGAACGAAGTGTTTCCGCGGTGGCTCCTTGCTGTAACACACACCTTTAGCTTTTCCTTCTGTTCATAGACAGCATCTCCAAGTCCACATCCGAAGAGCAATTTGATATTGCTATAGTGACCAAACAAAGGCAGATCCAAAAAAACAGCAGCCCCTTGTGTGTAGTCTGCAACAATGCATGCAATGGCAAATAAGCATGTTGCATTGACAGTGGCTAAAGCTGAGCAATACACCTTCACGCTATCAATTCATATCCATGTGACACTTCATGGAGGAACTACTCAAAGGTGTGAGTTTTTGCCTTCTACTTACACATTGTTGACAAATCTTACAGATTCCATGACTTGGGTGATCCTTTGCGATGTCCAAAAATTCACAGGCTAGGCAAGGCTTACAGCCCATGCGACCTGCATAGCCAACTCGACTTCTGCTCAGAGTCAAAGTTGTGGTCCAGGATTCAGTTGTTGACGTGCTTCCAGTACTTTGTCTCTGGCCAGGAAGACGCAACGTAACCTCGTCGTCAGTAGCATCCTCCTCCACCTCCTCTGCTGACCTCATCGACTGGCTGACTTTGGTTTGACAGTAAGTGTGGTCTCCAACCTCATCAAAAACCCTGTGTGTTTTCATTCCCCTCGTCCTGAGTCCTCCGAGACAACCTCTTCCTGCCGCCCTAACCGAATAGTAAAGTTGTCATTCAAATCAAGTATCTGTGCTCCTCATCATGTTCCCCATTGTCTCCACCAGGAGGATTTACTTTTTGGAAATGAGGGTGTAGATTAGGCTCAGCACCTTCTTCATCGGGGCCTGGATCCCACTCACAAAGCCTCTGGCCATCTGCGCAGATCATTTCCCCTGTCTCATGGAACTCACTACCTCAACACGTCAGATTATCTGTTACACCCGCAAGCTTCAAACTGAATCTGAAAACTCATCTGTTCAGAAATGACTATAACCTTCAATGACACCACCACCATACATACTTGACGCTCAACCTACACCACTCCTACTGTCTCCTCCCAAAAATCCTTTAGAATGTAATCCCGCAAGGGCAGGGCCCTCTTCCCTCTGTACCAGTCTGTCTATAGTTACTTGTATATGTATTCTGTATGTAACCCCCTTCTCATGTACAGCACCATGGAATCAATGGTGCTCTATAAATCAATAATAATAAAAATAATAATAACTTCCTTGTCTGTACTCATTGCAGCTTTGGAGCAGACCTCTGATTCCCAGGCTATAGTGCGACTGAACAGCTATGCAAACTCAACCATCTCTGTTACCCCATACTCAGCAGGGCTGGTGGAAACTTGAGAGCTGTTAGGAAGCAAGTGCGATTGGATTGACACCACAGAGGAATGGAGTATTTGGGATCTTGAAATTGGGGTGGAGGAGAGGCCACTTTATGGAGCACTTCAGATCCATTGAAGCAGCTGCTGTTTTGGCCTCATCTACATTTGTTAGCGATGGTTGTATCCGTGAAAAAAAGGATCATATCAGATTATCCATGGGAAGAAGTACACCTGTTCTTTTGGATGGTATTTGTTGTTACAAAACCTGTAACCTGAAGCCTGCTGCGGTTTCATTTGCGCCCAGGCGTCAGCTGCCATTTAGGGCTGTGCCTTGGGTTGTCCAGCTGGCTGCTTTCTCCTCCACGTCTAAGTGTGGAGAGGCAGCTAGTGCGCATGCGTATGCCGATTTACCCCAGCCGCAGCCTAACTACAGTGTTTCGCCTAGTGAGTATGCTCAGCCTGACTGTGCCATTGCTGAGGCTAATGGATAATTCTTTCGGTCTATATATAGCGCAATAAGGATATTTGCTGGTGATAGTTATTTGAACTTTATTAATTAGGCACTCCTATTATTACAACGCGTTTCAGCAGAATTGCTTTCATCAGGTAAATAAGGAGCAGTATCCTTGTTCATCTTGGTTCTTTTTTCAAAAGCGAGGGGACTCCAACCACAGTCTCCCTCGTTTCCACTAACTGGGCCACACACACCCCACTTGACTGGCATCAGTTGACCCCCATTTTCAAGCTTACAAAGATGCTTTGCATGAAGCACTCTCAAAAATACGCGTGCCTTTCGCCTCCCCTGGATGACCCAGGGGAAGAAAAGTCCTCTGAGAGCCATGACTTGTTCATCTTGGTTCTTTTTTCAAAAGCGAGGGGACTCCAACCACAGTCTCCCTCGTTTCCACTAACTGGGCCACACACACCCCACTTGACTGGCATCAGTTGACCCCCATTTTTAAGCTTACAAAGATGCTTTGCATGAAGCACTATCAAAAATACGCGTGCCTTTCGCCTCCCCTGGATGACCCAGGGGAAGAAAAGTCCTCTGAGAGCCATGACTTGTTCATCTTGGTTCTTTTTTCAAAAGCGAGGGGACTCCAACCACAGTCTCCCTCGTTTCCACTAACTGGGACACACACACCCCACTTGACTGGCATCAGTTGACCCCCATTTTCAAGCTTACAAAGATGCTTTGCATGAAGCACTCTCAAAAATACGCGTGCCTTTCGCCTCCCCTGGATGACCCAGGGGAAGAAAAGTCCTCTGAGAGCCATGACTTGTTCATCTTGGTACTTTTTTCAAAAGCGAGGGGACTCCAACCACAGTCTCCCTCGTTTCCACTAACTGGGCCACACACACCCCACTTGACTGGCATCAGTTGACCCCCATTTTCAAGCTTACAAAGATGCTTTGCATGAAGCACTCTCAAAAATACGTGTGCCTTTCGCCTCCCCTGGATGACCCAGGGGAAGAAAAGTCCTCTGAGAGCCATGACTTGTTCATCTTGGTTCTTTTTTCAAAAGCGAGGGGACTCCAACCACAGTCTCCCTCGTTTCCACTAACTGGGCCACACACACCCCACTTGACTGGCATCAGTTGACCCCCCTTTTGAAAAAGAAAAAGATGCTTTGCATGAAGCACTCTCAAAAATACGCGTGCCTTTCGCCTCCCTTGGATGACCCAGGGGAAGAAAAGTCCTCTGAGAGCCATGACTTGTTCATCTTGGTTCTTTTTTCAAAAGCGAGGGGACTCCAACCACAGTCTCCCTCGTTTCCACTAACTGGGCCACACACACCCCACTTGACTGGCATCAGTTGACCCCCCTTTTGAAAAAGAAAAAGATGCTTTGCATGAAGCACTCTCAAAAATACGCGTGCCTTTCGCCTCCCCTGGATGACCCAGGGGAAGAAAAGTCCTCTGAGAGCCATGACTTGTTCATCTTGGTTCTTTTTTCAAAAGCGAGGGGACTCCAACCACAGTCTCCCTCGTTTCCACTAACTGGGCCACACACACCCCACTTGACTGGCATCAGTTGACCCCCATTTTCAAGCTTACAAAGATGCTTTGCATGAAGCACTCTCAAAAATACGCGTGCCTTTCGCCTCCCCTGGATGACCCAGGGGAAGAAAAGTCCTCTGAGAGCCATGACTTGTTCATCTTGGTTCTTTTTTCAAAAGCGAGGGGACTCCAACCACAGTCTCCCTCGTTTCCACTAACTGGGCCACACACACCCCACTTGACTGGCATCAGTTGACCCCCATTTTTAAGCTTACAAAGATGCTTTGCATGAAGCACTATCAAAAATACGCGTGCCTTTCGCCTCCCCTGGATGACCCAGGGGAAGAAAAGTCCTCTGAGAGCCATGACTTGTTCATCTTGGTTCTTTTTTCAAAAGCGAGGGGACTCCAACCACAGTCTCCCTCGTTTCCACTAACTGGGCCACACACACCCCACTTGACTGGCATCAGTTGACCCCCCTTTTGAAAAAGAAAAAGATGCTTTGCATGAAGCACTCTCAAAAATACGCGTGCCTTTCGCCTCCCCTGGATGACCCAGGGGAAGAAAAGTCCTCTGAGAGCCATGTCCACATTGTCAGTGGACAGACACGTGTGCTTATCTGCCAACAGACCCCCAGCAGCACTGAAGACAGGTTCCGAGAGAACGCTGGCTGCAGGACACGACAAGATCCCCAAGGCGTACGTGGCAAGTTCAGGCAATTTATCCAGATTGGAAGCCTAAAATGAGCAGGGCTCAAGTTGCACAGTAATGGCATCGACGTTTCCTTGCATATACTCATATATCTGTGTGTCCTCCTCTTTTTCCTTGTCCTGCTCTTTTGTTTTCGCATGAGTATATGTCCTTGTCACTTTTCCATGTGTTTGTGTTGTGTTGTGAGTTGTTTGTCACCTTTTGGACACCTTTGAGGGTGTTTTCTAGGTGTTTTTATGTGTTTGTGAATGCCTGCCATTGTTTCCTATGCGGTTCGAGTTCGGTTCGTCGAACGTTCGACGAACCGAACTCGAACGGGACCTCCGTTCGGCTAGCTGACCTCGAGCCGAACCGGGACCGGTTCGCTCATCTCTAGTAAAGAACCCTTTAGACACGGCACGGAATTTAAGTACCTGTGCAAAGAGGCTTTTCGCACTAAGTGTGGGAGCATGCTCAGTAGCCCGAACTGAGGACTTAGCCTCAGGAATGGCACAGTCAGGCTGAGCATGCTCACTAGTCGAAACACTGGACTTAGGCTGTGGCTGGGGTAAATCGGCATACGCATGCGCACTAGCCGCCTCTCCACACTTAGACATGGAGGAGGAAGCAGCCAGCTGGATGACCCGAGGCATGCCCAATAATGGCAGCTGACGCCTTGGCGCAACTGGAACCGCAGAAGGCTGCTTGCGGCTGCGGCGGCACCAATTCGTAACCCAAACTTTCAGCCAAAATAAGATGTCTACTTCTTCCCGTGGATAATCTGATATGATCCCTTTGTTTACGGACACGACTATCGCTAACAACTGTAGATGAGGCACCAACAGAGCAGGTGCTTGAATGGATCTCAAGTGCTCCATCAAGTGGCCTCTCCTCCACCTCAAATTCAATATCCCAAATACTCTCTTCCTCTGTGGTGTCACCCCAATCACACTTGCTTCCTACCAGCTCTCAACTTTCCACCCGCCCTGCTCAGTATGGGGTAACAGAGATGGTTGAGGCTACAGAGCTGTTCAGTCACACTATAGCCTGGGAATCAGAGGTCTGCTCAAAAGCTGCAGTGAGTCCAGACTAGGAAATGATCTGCACTGATGCCCAGAAGCTTTGTGAGTCCAGGCCCTGATGAAGAAGATTCTGAGCATAATGTAGACCCTCATTCCAAACTGTAAATCCTCTTGGTGGAGACAATGGGGAACATGCTGATGAGACTCAGATACCTGATTGTAATGACAACTTTACTATTCGGTCAGGGCAGGAAGAGGTTGGCTATGAGGAGTCAGGATGAGGGGAGTGAAAACACACAGGGTGATGAGATGAGGTTGGAGACCCCACTTACTGTCAAACCACAGTCAGCCAGTCAATGAGGTCAGCAGAGGAGGTGGAGGAGGATGTTACTGATGACGAGGTTAGGTTGCGTCATCATGGACAGAGACAAAGTACTGGAAGCACGTCAACAACTGAATCCTCAGCCACAACTCTGCCTCTGAGCAGAAGTCGTGGTGGCTCTGCAGGTTGCAAGGGCTGTAAGCCTTGCCTAGCCTGGGGCTTTTTTGACATCACAAAGGATCACACAACTCATGTCATCTGTAAGATTTGTCACCAATCTCTAAGTAGAGGCCAAAAAAAATCACTACTTTGAGTACTTCGTCCATGAACCGTCACATGAATATGAAGTGATAGGGTGAGGGTGTATTGATGACCTTTATCCACTGTGAATGCAAGATTCTTATTTGCTATTCATTGTATGCATTGTTGCTGACTACCCACAAGGGGCTGTTGGTTTGCATCTGCCTTTGACTGTTTGGTCACTATAGCAATATTAAAACGGTCTGTGGACTTGGAGACCGGAGTAGGTGCTGTATGTGAGCTGAAGGAAAAGTGAAAGGTGTGCGGAACAGAAAGGAGCCACTGCAGAAACACTTTGTTGGATTGTGAGGAGACTCGTGTTGGAGTTTGGTGCAGAGGACCGTAACACCTGTGAGCAGCATCCTGTGCCGGAGACCGCCATTCTTCCATTGCTGGCTACACTGATTACCGTGAGAGGATCGTCAAGTCTGTATTTATGGCAATTGGACACCACAGTACCCGGGTACGATAGGCTGAGCCCAGCTAGGACTGCGTGCACCCAACACTTTGATTTGGTAACAAAACACATAGCTGTTCTGCTTAGGCTGACTATATAGACAATAAGACTTGCTGCCTCTGCTCTGTCAGTTTGTCAGTTACAGTTAAAATCCTAGAGGGACAGCGACATGTTTGCATTGACTATTGCTTTACAAGATTTCCATGACTGTGTTGCTGAGCTGTGTGGCTTGCCTTACCACTTTTATCATCTGCCTTATCTGTGAGGCTTCAGCAAACAAAGGTATTCAGGGGGGTTAATGGGTTTTGTCTATGTTTAGGTAGATAAGTTGTAAGCTCTTGTAATGCGCCACTTGTAGGTCGTGTTCGCACACACACACACACACACACATAATTACTTCTGCTACGCAGAGGGATTCCCAGGTATTAGGCAACTGTTTAGACAATCCCTTGGTTAGGCAAAGGTTGGTGAGAAGGGGGTATAAATCGCCATTACGAGTGTCGCAGCCTAGGGCTGTAGGCTTTTGGACTTGTGAATAAATTGTTCTATTCTTTCAGTTTTATGCATGGTTGTTATTGTTTGTTTTGGTAAAGTTAAACAATCATTTATCAACCCAACTGCCTAGAGTCCTTTTCCTAGTAAGTGGTTTTGATGTATACTGGGGAGCCCACCCAGTATACAATTTTAAATGAAGCATAAGTCGCAGTGGGAAGGTCACTGTGCTACAATGATGCCTAGCGGGGTGGTGCAACCACCGTCTGCAACATCAAATGCTCTTCATCCTCTGTGACTGTGGGGACAGCAGCCACACATACTTTTGGATGCAGACCTTCCACCCCTTTAACTCCAACAGGAAGTGTGATTTGCAGGTTGTCAGTTGTTTTGGAAGTGGAAACAGCTGCTGGTGTTGAGCTCTATCAGACATCGAGAGCACCACCTTTGGATGAAGGCAACATTATATCTACGCCTTCACCTTTCTCACAGATTTGCTGGACTCCCTGCAGTTTAAAACTGCGTACCAGAAATGGAGAGGTGGTGTAGAATGCAGAGGTAGTGTAGCTTTCTTGTCAGCAGAGAAACCCTCACTTACTATCCCAGACAATGAAAGTATTGCCCTAAAACTGCCTGCACTTTTTGCAATTAAAATTGCGTAGAAAAAATGGACAGGTGCTGTACAATGCAGAGGTGGTATAGCAAAATTGTCAGCAGAGGATCCCAAACGTAGTATCCCAGACAATGAAAGTATGGCCCTAAAAATGGCAGTACTTTTTGCAATTAAAATTGCGTAGCAAAAATAGAGATGTGGTGTACAATGTAGAGGTGGTATAGCAAAATTGTCAGCAGAGGAACCCTAATGTAGTATCCCAGACAATGAAAGTATGGCCCTAAAAATGGCAGCACTTTTTGCAATTAAAATTGCGTAGCAAAAATGGACAGGTGCTGTACAATGCAGAGGTGGTATAGCAAAATTGTCAGCAGAGGAACCCTAACGTAGTATCCAAGACAATGAAAGTATGCCCCTAAAACTGCCTTCACTTTTTGCAATAAAAATTGTGTAGCAAAAATGGAGATGTGGTGTTCAATGCAGAGGTGGTATAGCAAAATTGTCAGCAGAGGAACCCTCATGTAATATCCCTGAAGTGCCTGAGCTGATGTAGCCAGACGCTGTGATATAAACCCCTGCACAGCGCTGGCACAGACTTGCCTAGCAACAATGGCTATGAACGGCTGTAATGTAGCCCTGAAAAGGGCTGAAATTACAAGTAGTCCCTAATCCCTAAAGCGATGTATAGATTGCACTGTATGTCTATAGTGCACACAGCAGCAGCAGCGAGGGCGGGGACTGTCATCCACCCGTAGCAGAGAGATAATGGTGGCGATGGGGAAAATGGCCAGGTCTTATAGGGCAAAGACATGTGACATTCACAGCCTGTGACACATGCCCTTGCTTGTCTGGCAAAAATCCACTTTATTGTGTGTGTACATAGGTAAGGATGGTTGACCTCGGGGAGATCAACATCCAACACCACGGAGACACCATCACGTGTTTCTCAACGGAGTGACACTAGAACAAGGCCCCCTGGGAAAATATGCAAAACAAGAATGCCGCGGAGACACCATCACATGTTCTCAACGCTGGCAGGAAACTAGCCAGGTCTTTCACCGGGAAGGAACAACCACGGGAAGGGCAGTCTCCAGTCAAGGAGACCACCTATGCCAAACATGGTATCCATCCACAGACAGTAGTTTCAGGGTATTTGCCCTTCATCAGTATGGAGTAGGAAACTGGCTAGTGGGAGCAATGCCTAGTAGGTGACTATATAGGTAAGGATGGTTGACCTCGGGGAGATCAACATCCAACCCCGTGGAGACACCATCACGTGTTTCTCAATGCAGTGACACTAGAACAAGGTCCCCTGGGAAAATATGCAAAACAACAATGCCGCAGAGACACCATCACATGTTTCTCAATGCGGAGAAGATGGAATATTTACTTTCTCCATTGCCTGTGTCTGCATAAATCGGACTGTACTCAGATGTGTCACGGATATCAGATAGTCATGTGGTTTCTGACAATAGAAGGTCACAGCGTTTGACTGCGCAAAATGCTCCCCGACTTTCTATTGTTCCTGCTGTTTGTATTCATTGTATTAGGTAGCTTTCAGGCTAGGTTTGCATCTCGTCCCCTTTAAGACCCAGCAGAGCCCTCCTTCAATCCAGCTGCTAATTACACAGGTCTACAGAAATTTTTTTTGTAATCTTTGCAGGTGACTTTGTACTTTTCTGAATCAATTTTTTGTCCTTATTTCAAAAATGTATATAGTTTTTCTGTAACACGTATAGTTTCCACAGAGCAGCATTATTATTATAAGGTACAGGAAATACACTGACGACATTAAGAAAACAGTAATCTACATATCAGAAAAAAATGCTTACAAAACAGTTTTTATTGAACCAAAAAAATTTCATATGCAAAATAGAAACCAAAATATGAGCAGAAATTAAAAGTGCTTGACATTAGACTGTCGTAGATACGATTTTTCAGGGTTGTCCTTATATAACATCCAACAGTAATCTGTCATCTTAGGCGGGCTTTACACGTTGCGACATCGCTACCGATATATCGTCTGGGTCACGTCGTTAGTGATGCACATCCGGCGCCGGTAGAGACATCGCAATGTGTAAATCCTAGGTGCGACGATGAACGAGCGCAAAAGCGTAAAAAAACGCTGATCTGTGTCACGTCGTTCATTTCCATAATGTCGTTACTGCTGCAGATACGATGTTGTTTGTCGTTCCTTACATCTCCTTACCTGCGTCCACCGTCAATGCGGAAGGAAGGAGGTGGAGATGGAGATGTTATGTCCCGCTCATCTCCGCCCCTCCGCTTCTATTGGCCGGCCACTTAGTGACGTCGCGGTGACATCGCTGTGATGCCGAACGCACCTCCCTCTTGAAGGAGGGATTGTTCAGCAGTCATAGCGACATCGGCGACCAGGTATGTGCGTGTGAAGCTGCCGTAGCCCTGCCAGGTCAACCCCTATACACCCCCGATGTTCCCCGTTGTCCGCGGTACCTTATCCTCGGCGATCCCCGTGATTCTCCTTTTCTTCTGTAGCGCTGGTCACATGCGCACAGCAGCTGACAGCCAGCTTCCTGCTTTCAGAAACGCTGAGCTGTCTGCTCGCACACTGCTGCTGTGGACCCGGGGAGTGCGGGTGCAGTGTCATTGCACCCACACTCCTCAAATGGAGGGTCTGAACTCCTAGAAAATGGGGGATACGTTCCATGAATGTGCCCCATATTCTAGAAGGTCCAGAATTGTCGTGGAACTTCCAAAATGGATTAGTGGACCCGATTTTTTTTTTCCTTTTCAATAAATTGGTGAAAGAGGAAATGTTTTGGGAGTGTTTTTTCAAATACATTTTTTTTGTCATTTTTTTTTATTACTGTCAATTAGTTATGTCGGGTATCAAATAGATGCTGTGACATCACTAACTGCTGGGCTTGATGCTAGGTAACATTACAGCTGGTATCAACCTCATTTATTACCCCGTTTCGCACCGCACCAGGCAACGGGATGAGTTGGGGTGAAGCGCCAGGATTGGCGCATCTAATAGATGCGCCACTTCTGGGGCGGCTGCGACCTGCTATTTTTAGGCTGGGAAGAGTCCAATAACCATGGCTCTCCCCACCCTGAGAATACCAGACCCCAGCTGTCAGCTTCACCTTGGTTGGTGATTTAATTTGAACTTTTTTTAATTATTTATTTATAAATAATTAAAAAAAACAGCCTGGGAAGTCCTCCAAATTGATCACCAGCCAAGGTGAAGCTGTCAGCTGTGGTTTGCAGGCTACAGCTGTCTGCTTTACCCTAGCTGGCTATCAAAAAATAGGGGGGACCCCAAGTCATTTATTTTAATAATTTTTTTAAGGGGGGTTAAATACAAGGCTAGTCACCCTTTAGTGCCACATGAAAGGTACTAAAAGGCGCCAGCTTAGAATATGCAGGGGGGTGGGACGTTATACATATGTTTGACATCTATCCATTCATCCATTGTAGCAATTTAGGCTGTGTGCCCACAATCAGGGTTTGCAGCGTTTTGGGCGCAGAGTGTTTTCCCTGCATCCATAACGCTGCATTATGCAGTAGAAGCACAGTGGAAGGATTTTTAGAACTCTCCTGCCCACTGTGCTTCTTTTCTCCGCAGCATAAACTGACCTGTGGTGCAGCTTCCCGAGCCTTAGCATGTCAATTTATGCTGCGGAGATGAGAGTGTTCTCTGTAGGTAGAATAGAACTAAAGTCCACAGCAGCCTGAACCCAAATCGTGGGCATGGGCAGCTGCGTTCTCCCGTGGACAACACTCACATCTCTGCAGGAAGGCTGGCACTGTGTACTGGATGTACTGTGGCACTGTCACTGGATCATGTGGTCAAAAATGCACTCACATCTCAGGAGGGATGACACTGTGTACTAGACGCCGTGTTGCTGAATCATGGCCACATAGCCTAACAGTGAGAAATTTGTTGCTACAGCAACATTTTTGTGAAGTACCTGTGGATTCAAAATGCTTACTATACTCCTGAATAAAAATCCTTGAAGGGTTCAGTTTCCAACATGGGGTCACTTGTGGGGGGTTTCTGCTATATAGGTACCCAAGGGGCCCAGCAAATGTGACATGGTGTCCGCAATTTATTTCAACTTTTCCAAAATTCAAATGGTGCTCCTTACATTCCAAGCCCTCCCATTTATCCAAACAGAGGTTTTTGGCCACATGTGGGATATCCCTGTGCTCATAAGAAATTGGATAACAACCTGTGGGGTCCACTTTTTGTTGTTGCCTCTTGAAAAAGGGAGAAATTTAATGCTAAAGCAACATTTTTGTGAAAAAAAATGAAAATTTTCAATATGGCGACCTAAGCTTATCAATTTCTGTGAAGTACTCGTGGATTCAAAATGCTCACTATTCACCTACATAAAAGCCTTGAGGTGTCTTGTTTCCAAAATGGCATCACTTGTGAGGGGTTTCTGCTGTTTAGGTACCTTAGCGGACCTGTAAATGCAACATGGTGCCCACAATCTATTTCAGCCAAATTTGCTTTCCAAAATTCAAATATTGCTCCTTCTGTTCCGAGCCCTCCCATTTGTCCAAACAGAGGTTTCTGACCACATGTGGGGTATCGGCGCATTCATAAGAAAGTGGGTAACAAGTTTTGGTGTCCAATTTGTTGTGTTATTTCTTCTAAAAGTAAATAAATTTGGATTTGTGCAACAGTTTTAGGTAAAATTTTATTTTTTGCTTTTTTTTCATTCCACATTGCTTTAGTTCCTGTGAAGCACCTGAAGGGTCAATAAACTTCACGAATGTGGTTTTGAGTACTTTGGGGGGTGCAGTTTTTAGAATGGTGTCATTTTTGGGTATTTTCTGTCATCTAGGCCTCTCAAAGTCACTTCAAATGTGATGTGGTCCTTAAAAAAATGGTTTTGTAAATTTTGATGTAAATATAGAAATTGCTGATAAACTTTGAACTTTTCTAACTTCCTAACAAAAAAAATTTTTTTTTTTACAAAATTGTGCTTGTTAACATGTGGGAAATGTTATTTATTAACTATTTTGTGTCACAGAACTTTCCGGTTTAACTGTATAAAAAATTCAAAAGTTGAAAATTGCTACATTTTCAACATTTTTGCCAAAATTCAATTTTTTCCATAAATAAACCCAAAATATATTGTCCAAAATTTTGTACTAACATGAAGTCCAATATGTAATGAAAAAACAATCTCAGAATAATAAAGTGACACTGGTCAGAATTGCAAAATTTGCTCTGGTCATTAAGGTGAAAATTAGCTCCGTCACTAAGGGGTTAATAACAGAGAGTGATAGAAGAAGGGTCTTAATTCCGCGCCAAGGACTCAATGAATCCAGGAAGAGATTAATGCTTCTTTAAAAACATGCTCAAGTTTACGCGTTTCTGGAGACACAGCTCCCTTCATCAGGACATTGGCAAGAGAACATCAAATCTGGTTTCAAGTGAGATGGTGAAGTAGAAAAGCATGCAATGATGTCATAGGAAACACCCATCCTGAAAAAACTTTGAAAGCGGGCGGGATCCTGATCATTCTATAAATCAGTATGTTCCAACAGTTCCCTGAATATTGAATTATGATCAAAAACAGGTATATACACTTCTACTAACATACAGTAAACATGTACAATAATCCTGACAAAAGAAAAAACAAAATAGATATATAATAAATATACTGAACGACATACACGGGGTTAGAACCTGGTGTAAAAGGAAGAAAAACAGCACGATGTCATGGAGGAGCAGAGACATCAACCACAGGACTACCGCCCCAAGTCGTAATTTATCATCGTCCTAAGGTGGTTTCCTATTAGGCAGGCAGCCTAAGGGTATAATGATGGAGCTCAAATTGCTGTCAAGGAATTGCTAGAAGAGAGCGGATGGCCGAGGGCTATGTGTGGAGTATATTGTGGAACCTTCAATGAAATGCAGTATGGAGCTAGTGTCAGAGAGGTGAACAAAGTTCAGAGGCGTGGGAAAAAAACACAACCAAAGTATGCCTACGCAGACTGGTGCTCAGAAAAAACAGGCAAAAATCAGAGAGACACAGTGTCTAACATATAGAATGGACCACGGTCAAAAAACAGCTCATCTATAATAAAAAATGGAGCAAGTTTTTTTTATATATATATATATATATATATTTATATTTATTTGGAAGTGTGCGTCCAATGTAATAGTATATAAGAATACATCACAAATATAGATCTTATTACTATTTAAATTATGTGGTTGGGGGGAGAAAAGGGGGGGAATAAAAAATGACAAGGGGCAAACTAAGCGGTATCCAGGTGAAAAATGTAGGACAATCAGGTGTTACACCTCGTGGCTCTCCTGTGGCAAGGAATGAGACAGTCTCCTTGCCTGCCACGAGCGCTCCTGCTCAGCAGCGCCAAAGGTCTGCCAGACTGCGCAGAGTGCAGGAGAAACCTCCTCAGAGAGGCAGCACGAGAGTGACACCTAGTGGTACTCCTGTTGCAAGAGATGAGGCGGTCTCCCATTCCTTCCCTGCCGCAGCTCCTCCTGCTCAGCAGCCTCAAAGGTCTGTGAGGTTGCGCAATGTGCAGAGGTTTGCTGTTCAGGGAAGCAGTGAGACTCCCGTTATCTCTACACATTATGAGACCGAGGATCCCGCCTCTATTTCCCAGAGGCAGGAGGGTGAGCATGTGCTATGCTTGGTGGATCCTGATTCGCCCACTGACGTCACACGGCTTGATGACAAGGCTGGTGACGTGGTGAATCCTGACTGGCCAGGCTGGGATGTCGTGGATCCTGATTGGGTCAAGTCCGTCATCTCCGCCTCGCGCCCGCCCTTGGCTGGAGCTACACCTCCTTAAAAGCTCCTCCTGCCATCATGGCGGCGCGCGACCGTCCTTCTATGTTTGGATGTCTGGCAGCGTGCTGCCACGCCACTGCTCAGGCATTATCGTCTTCTGTGGGCTTGGCCCTTGCTGCTTAGGCAGCACCTGGTTTGCAGGCCGTGTCCCTGCCTTGCTGCTCCGGCAGTAGCTCCTTTGACAGGCCGTGTTCCTGTTCCAGGTGAGCTCCTCGAGTCTCCACCGGACTCACCTGGTTATTGAAAGCACACATGCGTGGGCACCTCTGTGCTACCCTCGTGCCATATTCTCGTGACTTCCACTGGCACACGTGCGTGGGCACCTCTGTGCTTCCCCGTGCAACAGGTACACCGAGCCGTGTGATCCCTGCCATACAACCCTCACGGGTTAGGGCAGACCGGTGTACATAGATCGTCTGTGACATTCCAGACGATCGCTAGCAGCAACCCGCTCACTCTTCACCCACCATAGCAGCGGTCCCTTACACCGCACAGTGGACCTTGACCGGCGGAAGCTGTCCATTCCCCATCTTGGCACGCTTCCCCGGGTCCCCCTCGTAACAATCAGGAACCGGTGCAAAAAGGTAACAAAGTTCAGCGGCGTGGCAAGAATACCCCTACGCCTCCGCGAACAGAAAACTGCAGAAGGGGAGGGATAAACTGAGTGGTATGGGAACAGGTGTTAAAGAACTAGAAACCTCGTTCAAACTATAATAAGTTCAATTACTGGAGGAGGGGGATGATCAGAATATAAAAGACTAGATAAGGGAAAAAAAATAATTCCTCATAGTGTAAGAAGGAAAGTGGTTAAAAAAATATATATTAATTTTTATTACGACATTAAAAAACTAGGAAGCATCTATCTCTGTATTTAGAATGGACCATAGAAAAGGAGGGGGATATAATAATCCATGTCAAGTGTTTGAAAAAGTCACTTCAAACTGGATCAGGTGAGAAAATATATATCATCTTTATTAGGTACAAAAAGATACAGATTAAAACACACCAAGGACAGTGATCCAAAGGATTACACAGAATTAAGGTATAAAACCAGGTGAAAAGGTAAAAACCCAGAGCACAAATAGGGGCATTCAGGTCAGAGGGATCACCATGAGAAGCAGGGGCAAAATCAGCCCAAACATGTGAAGAATAAATCCCAGTGGAATATACATGTAAACATAATACCAGCAGATAGCTTACTTACTCATGGTGAAGCCTCAACAGACCAGACGCCACCGCACCCCAACGCGTTTCGTGGTCTTCTTCAGGGTAGTGCGACATGATGTGTGGCGAGAGAGAACTATTTATATCTACCCTGGTGGAGAGAGACAGACCGGCCGCCCATTCAGGTCGCGTGCAGAGGCGGGATTTCATCCGGAACGTGAATCATCGGGCAATTCCCGGAAATGACGCAGGTAACAATAGTGTCATCACACTGTGCCCGCCCATCCCGTTTCAGGAAGCCGTCATTCAGGCACGCTAAGGAGGAAGCCGCACTGCGCACGCGCACTACGGGCGCGACCATCTTTGAGATGGGCACAAAGAAGGGCAAATATTCATAGCAATATATAAATATATAGAATAATCAATGAGGAAACGGTATAAAAGGGACAAAACTGGACATAAAATAACTAGCATGTATATTGCTGAAAGAGAGAAAAACAATAAAACACAGAGTCCCATAATAATGCATCTCATTCTACCATAGTATCGCAGGTACAAAATATAGGAACAGCATCATAGTAATCTATCAAGAGATGTCAATTAGTTGTCATATGGGCAACACAATATATCAGCTCCAAAGTATCACAGAGGAACTGTAATTAATAAAAAGGGAGAAAGAAGTACCTGCCGATATAATGATAAAAAACAGGTATGTATAAGCATAAAGGGAAAAGAGAAAGAAGAGAGGAGAGAAAGAGGGAAGGGGAAAAAATTCATTAAGTCATATACATATATAAATGCAGCCATATGTGGATCACAACTCCCCTCCAAAGGGTGGTAGGGTTGAGAGCCACGAAAAGCAGCACTCAACCCGGCATAAAAATATATGCATACATCATATAAGATGTAAATCATACAATTATACAAGAGAGGGAGGGAAGAGTTAGAATAAAATCAATGGCCATAGAGGCCAAGAGCATAAAGGGGACAGGAACATCACAAGTGAGGATCCAGCATGATGTGGGCCCCAACACCCCTCCACTGCTTGGAATTAGGGTCGGAGTCCCACGCAGGCTAGAGCCCCACTGTAGCATAAGATCAAATTTTAATTATAGAAAGACAGAATATACATGCAAAACAATTGAGTCTTCCGAAAAGGAGCATATCCTAATTAGTGATGAGCGAGTACTAAAATGCTCGGGTGCTCGAGGCTCGGGCCGAGCATCCCAAAATACTCGTGTACTCGGCCCGAGCACCGAGCCCAATGTTATCCTATGGGAGACCCGAGTATTATTCTGAAATGACCCCCGGCAGCATGTAGAAACCATAAAACTGTAAAGTAAAAAAAAAAACGTGCGTGTGTGTGTAAGCGTGCATATATATATACACGCGGAGTGGAGTGCGGGAGGGGCCGTAGCCGAGCGGGGAAGTGTCGGGCTAAAGGCACGGTCATGCTGTGAGGGCCGGCCAATCACTGCAATTCCACAAGTAACAGGGCTGTGGCATTGCAGTGGTCTGCCAGCCAATCCCTGCATAAGGGCTGGCTCTAAAAAGAGCGCCAACATGAAGACCACGAGTACAGCACGAGTATCGCGAAATTACTCGGTCCCCGCCGAGTAGCCCGAGTACAGTGATACTCGTGCGAGTACCAAGTAGTGACAAGCATGCTCGCTCAACACTAATCCTAATGTTTCCGATTGTAGATGGAGCCGTCCAATAAGGATCGCATGTCCATATATATTGCCATGGAGATGGAGCAAAAATAAGAAAGAGTTCCCTCTCGATCGAAGATGGGTTGAAAACACTAATGACAAAAATAAATAAAAAGGGGATATAAGACTAAAACAACAAACACACATCATAAAAAGCTAAAACGGAGTAAGAGAGGTAGTAACAAGAATAATTAGATTAGGATTACAAGAATGGAGAAAAGGATAATTTCTCATTTAGTCCAAAGGGTGTCATCGTCCCCAACGTGACAATCCAACGACACTCAAGTTTTTCCAGCGCCTTTTTGTGGTTACCACCTCTTATTCCTAATTTCAATTTGTCAATCCCTCTTACATTTAAAGTTGAAGGGTCACAATCATGATGTACCTTGAAGTGTCGAGGGATGGTTTTCAAAGACTCGAGATCAGACACCTCCCCCGCAGCAATGATGTCCCTAACATGTTCACGCACCCGGACGCAGAACTGTCTGGATGTTAAACCCACATATATTAATCCACATCCGCATCCGGCTGCGTAAATCACATATTCTGTGCTGCAGCTAATGAAGTGCCTGATCTCAAAAGTCCTCTTCCCGTGCGCCGACACAAAGGTCTTTGCCCTCTCGATGTTACGGCATGATAGGCATGTTCCACAAGGGAAACATCCCCATCGAGGTGGTCCAACGTTAAAGGGAAAAGGATTTTTGGGAGCATAGTGACTCTGCACCAAATAATCCTTTAAGTTACGATTTTTTCGAGCTGTCAATGCAGGATACCTGGGGAGCGCCAATCTCAATGCTGGTTCGGTCATCAAAATTGACCAATGTTTGCGCAATAGTCCCCTGATATCCTCCCATTGGTTGTTATAAGTTGAAACAAATCGTATAGTGGTGTCATGACCTTTTTTATTTCCTTTATGAACAAGGAGCTGATCTCTAGATGTATTTTTGGCCCTACCATAGCCTCGTTTGATGTCTCTAAGGCAATAGCCTCTATCCCTAAAACGGTTTTTGAGGTCTCGGGCCTGCTGTTCAAATGATTGTTCTGTGGAGGAAACTCTCCGAGCATGCAAAAACTGCCCCGTTGGAATTGCCCTGATAGTGGAGGGCAAATGTGCTGATGAAGCATGCAAAAGACTATTTACAGAGGTTTCCTTTCTGAAGATTGTGGTTTGAATAGTCCGATCAGGCAAAGTCATCACCTTGATATCCAAGAAATCAACCTCCATTGGATCCCATTTATAGGTGAGTCTGATGTTTAAATCATTGCAATTAAGGGATGTGATAAAGTCCTGGTGTTCAAGGTCGGTTCCCCTCCAGAAGATAAGAATATCATCAATGTATCTGAGCCAGCACTGCACTGGGGAGGCGGCGCAGGCCCCGTCACCGAAAACCTCTCTCACCCAAAAACCCAGAAAGAGGTTAGCGTATGACGGGGCGCACGCCGCGCCCATTGCAGTGCTGCGTTTCTGGAGGAAGAACCGATCCTTGAACAGAAAAAAGTTGTGAGTAAGTATATATTCCAACAATTCCAGGACTAAGTTCTGTATCTCAACATCCCAATTGCTCATCCTGGGAAAACATTTTGTGGCGGTCAATCCGTCGCAGTGCGCAATACATGAGTACAGGGACTCCACATCAACAGTCACCAGCAACACACCACTATCCAATGAGATACCGTCAATCCTTCTCAGGACGTCCGAAGTGTCTCTGACAAAGGAGGGCAGCGTTTTGACTAAAGGGTGTAAATAGAATTCAATAAACTTACAGATACTGTCGCAAAGCCCTCCGATGCCAGAGACAATAGGACGCTCCGGAGGACACACAGGATTTTTATGTATCTTCGGTAATAAATAAAAAGTGGGTGTTACCGGAAATTTGATGTGGAGATCCTCATATACTTTCTTCGTAATGACACCACGCGAGAAGGCCGCCTCAAGAATGTCCTCTAATTCTGACTCAAACCCTTTTGTGGGGTTACCAGATAGAGGGATATAGGTCTTCCGGTCTCGCAACTGCCTGAAGGCTTCACGTTCATATAGCTCCGTGGGCCAAATTACCACATTTCCCCCCTTGTCCGCAGGTTTTATCACAACCCCCTCCAATGATTTTAGTTCATCAATAGCTTTTTATGTCTTAGAGAGAGGTTGTGACCACCAGTCGGTCTCTTGAGGTTCCGAAGATCCTCTAGGACCGATTTGGTGAAAATATCGACCTGCGGACAAAGGGAGGAAGGCGGAAATGCAGTTGAACGAGGATAAATCGAGGTGGGGAATTTACCTGACGGGCCACCAGCTGATTCCTCCTCAAGCTCCTTCAGAATTTTCAACACTTCTAGATCCTCCAGTGTAAGTCCTTGGGTGTCCATACTGTCTTTTGAATGAAGTTTGCACAGGATCAGTTTTCTAGCGAAAAGCTGCAGATCTTTGGTCACTGTAAAAAAATCCAAGTTAGCATCAGGGGCAAAAGAAAGACCCAGACCCAGAACATCCACCTGATTTTTAGTTAAAGTATGTTTGGATAAATTGACTACCTCCATCACCTGTTTACTTTTGTTGTCCTTCTGCTGTGGAGGAGTCAATTTTCTTTTCATCTGGGAATTTCTTTCCCCCTGATGCTTAGATCTTGTCTGTATTCCCAGTCTCTTTGCAAACTGATCACTCAGACCACTTCAGGTAGGAATTTCATCTTCCAAAGAGGACATAGATGAAAAGGAGCCAGAGCGTGAACCCAAACTCTGTATTTAAAAGCAAATTACCCTAAAAAATATTGAAAAAAAATATATATAAATATATAAAAAAATCTGGTTTAAGACATATATAAAAATATGTAGTAGAATCATTAATAAATAAGTGAAAATTGAGAAAAATTATTATTACGGGTATATATAACCTAAAATCAATAGAATAGATCAGTGACCTCATTGAGACCCAACAGTTTAAGTGTACGTAGCCTATAGATCCAATAGGTCTCCTTTTTGTTGAGCATTTCCATATGGTTCGGGATAAAAGGAGGGATCTGTTCAATAGGGGTGATCCTAAGCTTAGATTTCTTATTGTGTGCTATAGTGACATGCATAGACAATCCGTGTAGGAGATAGCCTTTTTTAATGTTGTGACGATGTGAATTCAATCTATTGTGTAGTGGTTGTATCGTTCTGCCCACATACTGCTTATTATACATACCGCGATGGGCTCAAAGGTCACACCGACGTTCGCAAGTTTATTTATGGGGGCCTTTGAGCTTTTATATATTTATAATTCTAATTTTTTTTAAAACACATCATTTTGTATAAATGTTATATCGATGACCTGTTCGTCATATGGGATAATACCAGTAATAATGTGGGGTTGTTTCTGGAACACCTGTTGAGTAACAATTGGGGTCTGTCCTTCTCACCCAATATACAGAAGGACAGTATTGATTTTCTGGATCTGACCCTCTGGCACAACAATGGGCAGTAGTACCCCGATTTTGGAGCAGGTGGAGAGCAGATCTTGAAGGCTCCGTTCTCGTCGGGCGAATTGTCAGGTTGCCTGAAGGTACTCCCTGACCTAGGGTCCAGGTACCCTGTCGTGCCCTGGTCCCAGTCCGGTGATGGTACAAGGCCGCAGGCTGTCCTCCACGACAATGCCGTGCCCCTTGTCATGATCCCCTGCGACCGAGGGTCCAGCTCTTATCAGGCCCAGACCAACGTCTGCTATCTAGTAGTTCCAAGGAGCCCAGCTCCTGACCTCCTCTCACTTTCACCTCCAACTCTACACTCTCCCATTCTCTGACTGACTCCTGACACTCCAGACCTCCCCTTAACCAACCCCCCAAGTGGGTGACCCTATTCCACTCAGGCCGTCCACTAGTGTGTCTGGTGGGTATGGTGCAGAGTGTTCCTAAGATTTTGATTAGCTGGTTTTGGCAACATCAATGGTTAGGGACTCGTAACCAAGGAGGAGGTGGATATTGCACAGAAGGGCAGATTGCACAATACCCTGTGACGACCTGATAGGCCAGGGCATCACACATTCCCATTAGCAAACCAATCACTTTGAAATCTAGAAAAATTATTACATTGATGAGGCTTATATTGTATTAGCTGTAGTACCCGGTGTTGCCCGGGATAGTAACTGTCTCTCTGTCTATCTCCCAGTCTCCATCTGTATGTATCTGTGTGTCTCTCTGTCCATCTTTCTCTGTCTGTTTGTCTGTCTCTGTCCGTCTGTCTGTCTCTCTCTATCTGTCTGTCTGTTTCTGTCTGTCTCTGTCTGTGTGTTTCTGTCTTTGTGTGTCTGTCTCTGTGTGTCTCTTTCTCTGTGTCTGTCTCTGTCTGTCTGTCTCTCTGTCTGTATCTTTCCCTGTCTGTCTCTGTGTGTCTGTCCCTTTCCCTGTCTGTCTCTATCCATGTGTGTCTCTATCTATAGCTGTCGGTCTCTATCTCTGAGTCTGTTTCTCTCTATCTGTGTCTGTCTCTATCTATGTGTCTGTCTCTCTCTATCTATGTCTGTCTTTTTCCCCGTCTGTCTCGTTCCCCATCTGTCTCTTTCCCCATCTGTCTCTTTCCCCGTCTGTCTTTTTCCCTGTCTGTCTCTTTCCCTGTGTCTTTCCTTGTCTGTCTCTTTCCCTATCTTTTTCCTTGTCTTTGTCTCTTTCCCTGTCTCTGTCTCTTTCCCTGTCTCTTTCCCTGTCTGTCTCTTTCCCCATCTGTCTTTTTCCCCATCTGTCTCTATCTCTTTCCCCATCTCTCTTTCCCTTTCTCTGTCTCTTTCCCTGTCTTTTTCCTTGTCTCTGTCTCTTTCCCTGTTTTTGTCTCTTTCCCTGTCTCTTTCCTTGTCTCTTTCCCTTTCTGTCTCTGTCTGTGTCTTTTCCTGTCTGTCTGTTTATTTCCCTGTCTGTCTGTGTCTGTCTGTGTCTGTCTGCCTCTGTCTGTCTCTGTTTCCCTGTCTTCCTCTTTCTTTCTCTCTCTGTCTGCCTGTCTCTTTCTGTCTCTCTCTATCCGTCTCCCCTCCGACATCTTATTACCTCACACATAAGCTTCTTATACTAACAATTTATTTTGTTCTTATAGCAATCATTCACAGCTGCTATTAATAGTCTGTAGCTTCCACCTCTATTCACTTTAATGGATGCAAGTTGTTTGGAGAGTAACTGTAAAGTGCGGGGTTAAATTTTCCGGTCAAAACATAGTCTATGACGTTTCCTGAGTCACATGAGATGTCTGTGAAAAATTTCGTGATTGTAAATGCGACGGTACAGATTCCTTTAGTGGACATAAATACATACACAAACACACACACACACGCACACACACACACAAACACACATACATACACTCAGCTTTATAATTTAGATAGCATCCAAAACAACTGACAGATTTTCAGAACTTTCCTTTAGGTGACATGAGCGAGCAATAGGGATTGATGGTTTTATATTTCCATTGTGAAGCAACACTGCTTTGAAGCTTCTCTGGGATGAGTCAATAAACAATCACCAATCTGCAACAAGATACTTTTGGTAAACAGCTTAATTTCCATAAGGATGATACACAAAAATAGACCGGTATGGGAGGAGCCCACCCAGTCAACAGCAGCTCATGATACAGTTTGAATGCAAAAGAGGACAATGAGCAAAAATGCTGAATAACAAAACTTTTTTTATTTAATATAGTCAAAGTGCACAGTGCATCATTATTCGAAAAAATGAATGGAATGTATACAAGAGGACAGGAACCGGGAACTGAACAATTGTATTAAAGCTGAACAATTGTATAAAGTGCTAATCTGCTATAGAGGCAAAAAAGTGACTAAGTGCATAGTTGAGGCCCTACATATAATGGTACCTTAAAGCACATTGCTGGAAAAATATATGTGTTGCACTGTATAAAAATTCCAATCCTTCTAGGGTTATATAGAAAGTGTACACATACATATAAATCATGACGGTTTTGGGATATAATAATTGGAAAACCCAATGTCAACTTTATAGGGGGTTATTCCAAAGATTCCAATGTACAAGTGTTTTTAAGGGGAGCTGAAAATACACAGGGAGAGTCTCCCAAAGGCCAAAAATGCATGAAGTAGCACAAAGACAAATAGCCAGCAGAAAGAGCACAGTAAAGAAAAGAGTTTAGGACTCAATAGTCAGGACATTACCGTGGTGTGGAGCGGTGGGAAATACCCTGACGCGCGTTTCGCGGCCCGTAGCCGTCAAGCCAGCCGCTTCATCAAAGGGAAGGTAGGAAGTGATGCACACTTCCGCAGCACACCATTTAAATCCATCCGCCGATAGCAGTTAGCTAGGGTGGAACGGAAATACAGTGCTCTTCTGGATGTAGCGGCAAATGCGCGAGCGCGCCAGCCGACCCTGATGACGCCACCATGGCAGTCAGTGCGCCCACGTGCACGCGCGGAGATCGAGACCTGTTGTCAAGGCATCCGCGCGTGCGCAGACACACTAGAGACGCCGCGGCGACGCACGGGGGCAGGGGGCGGGCACGCGCATGCGCACAACCATCCATTGCATTTGTGCTCACTATACGCCCTATGGTTCTATCACTGTGTCCCTCTGGTTGTGTGCATACGCGTGCCCGCCTCCTGCCCCAGTGCGTCGCAGCGGCGTCTCTAGTGTGTCTCCGCACGCGCGGATGCCTTGACAACACGTCTCGGTCTCCGAGCATGCGCGTGGGCGCACTGACTGCCACAGTGGCGTCATCGGGGTCGGCTGGCGCACTCGCACATGCGCCGCTGCATCCAGAAGAGCACTGTATTTCCGTTCCGCCCTAGCCAATTGCTATCGGCGGATGGATTTAAATGGTGCGCTGCGGAAGTGTGCATCACTTCCTACCTTCCCTTTGATGAAGCGGTCGGCCTGACGGCTACGGGCCGCGAAACACGCGTCAGGGTATTTCCCACCGCTCCACACCACGGTAATGTCCTGACTATTGAGCCCTAAACTCTTTTCTTTACTGTGCTCTTTCTGCTGGCTATTTGTCTTTGTGCTACTTCATGCATTTTTGACCTTTGGGAGATTCTCCCTGTGTATTTTCAACTCCCCTTAAAAACACTTGTACATTGGAATCTTTGGAATAACCCCCTATAAAGTTGACATTGGGTTTTCCAATTATTATATCCCAAAACCGTCATGATTTATATGTATGTGTACACTTTCTATATAACCCTAGAAGGATTGGAATTTTTATACAGTGCAACACATATATTTTTCCAGCAATGTGCTTTAGGGTACCATTATATGTAGGGCCTCAAGTATACACTTAGTCACTTTTTTGCCTCTATAGCAGATTAGCACTTTATACAATTGTTCAGTTCCCGGTTCCTGTCCTCTTGTATACATTCCATTCATTTTTACGAATAATGATGTACTGTGCACTTTGACTATATTAAATAAAAAAAGTTTTGTTATTCAGCATTTTTGCTCATTGTCCTCTTTTGCATACAAGATACTTTTGATTCAGTTCTTCAAAGAGGCCATTTACATTGTTACAGTACACCATTTGTCCATCAACTGTGAAAAATTGTGTTGAAGTGTTACTTCTGTTTCTGTTTTAACACACTTTAACATCATCATGAAGAAGATTCTTCTGTTTCAACCAGTTGCAAGAAGTTCAGTTTTATCTTTTGATAATGAAAGGTCTCTGATGAGATCATTTAATTCATGTTGAGTAAAGCATTCTGGCTGCTCGGCTGCTCCATCAGGTACATACTCATCTTAACTTGAGGTCTCCATGTCTTTGCCAGTAGCTTCAGCTCCATAGTCTTCATATTCTACTTCAATTTTATCCAATTCAGACAATGATGGTACAGGAACTGGCAAGGTATCATCATGTGGAACTGGCCTAATCGCAGATTCAAGTTCAGGGTAATTAATCGTATGTTTGTGCTTTGTAGCAAACCCCTTCATTTTGACAAAACAAAAGTAGCAGTCATCACTATGATTTTTGGGTTCTCTCAAATCATTGGAACAGCAAATGGCTTAGTCACTTTCCTCATAATCAACCAGTCACGAAGACCATTTGAACAACTTGAGCGTATCACATGAGGGGCCCAGCTTTTGCCTTGATCACCAAGTAGACAGTTAAAGTGCATCTGGTGCATCTTTTTAATATCATGAGTAGTGCTGAGCGGATTCGGACTATATCTGTGCCGCACCCGGGCGCGGGATTCCGGATGCACGATCCGGATTCGGCAATTAATATTAATAAAAATGAACAAAATCAGAAATAAATTAGCGTTTCATACTTACCGAGACTCTGTGTCATGGCGGCACACTGCTTCCGGGTCGCGCTTTCACTTCCTGTTCTGTCCATCGCATACACACAGCTTTCCGTGTTTTCCCCGCCCACCGGCCGTCCTCTCATCTGTGATTGGTTCCTGGCTGACGCACCCCAACCTATGACAGCTCTGCCGTGCAGTCATCGCTTATTGCGGCTCAGTAATAGGCTGCACTCAGAGCGGGCAGCCGTGCTCTATGGCTGCTCACTCTGACATGTAGCAGAGCTGGATGTGTCTTCGCTGGATCTCGTGTGGATTACGCCGGAGCTGGAGGGCTATGTTGGGGTAATAAAGTGGTGAAGGAGGAGTCTGCGTTTGTATTTCATATTCCAAATAAAGGATTTCTCTGTGTCTTATTTATTTACTGTAATTTATGGGTTTGTGGTGGGGGTATCTCACAGACACCCGTGCGATCACAAACCTAGGGTTTAGTAGCAGCCGTGTGCTGTTATTAACCCCTGCTATTACCTTGATTGCCACCACACCAGGGCAATCAAGATGAGCCGATTTCACACCGGAATTGTCACATCTAATAGATGCGGCAATACCGGGTGGCTCCGGGCTGAGAATATACCAGCCCCCAGCCGGCGTTATCATGGCTGGGGATGAAAATTGTGGGGGTACCGCACGTCATTTTTTTTTTCAATTATTTATTTAAATTAAAAAAACCACTCATGCGGTTTATCAGTCACACTTGCGAGGGACTCCCACAAGTCTGACATCGCAGCACAGCCGCACACACATCTGACATGAGCGCGCATGTGTTTCTAGGTAAATGCACGCTCATGTTCAGACAGTGGCAGACTGTGCCATGTGATGTCATATCAGACCCGCACGAGTCTGACAGTGCAACACCCGCACACACTTCTGACAGGAGCGTGCATGTGTTTCTAGGTACATGCACGCTCATGTGCAGACAGTGGCAGACTGTGCGGTATGATGTCATGTCAGACCCGCACGAGTCTGACATTGCATCACCCGCACACACTTCTGACAGGAGCATGCATGTGTTTCAAGGTACATGCACGCTCATGTTCAGACAGTGGCAGACTGTGTGGTATGATGTCATGTCAGACCCGCACGAGTCTGACATTGTATCACCCGCACACACTTCTGACAGGAGCGTGCATGTGTTTCTAGGTACATACACGCTCACGTTCAGACAGTGGCAGACTGTGCGGAATGATGGCATGTCAGACCCGCACGAGTCTGACATTGCATCATCCACACACACTTCTGACACGAGCGTGCATGTGTTTCTAGGTACATGCACGCTCATGTCCAGACAGTGGCAGGCTGTGTCGGGTGATGTCATGTCAGACCCGCACGAGTCTGACATATTATCACCCGCACACTTCTGAGGGCTCTTGTACACTTGCGTACTGCTTCCGATGCGACAGCATCGGAAGCGATATGCAAATGACCCTCTGCTGCGGGTGTCAGCCGAGCGTCATGCGACTGTGATGCGATCTTACATTCGCATCACAGGAGCGGAGAAGAGGGGGAGCACTTTCTCCTCATCTCCTCCACTGTTGTCTCAGCGTGCACCGGTGCGATTCCCTCGCATGACACACGGCTCACGCTGGCAGTACAGCAGAGCCGAGTGTCATGCGAGTGTCCCTGCTAGAGGTCAGTGAGAGCGGACTTCTGCTGCAGGGGGGCGAGCTGGCACTGAGGAGGGGAGGGTCTGGAGCTGCGGAGGAGAGAATGTCACAGCCCAGCCTGTCACAGCCTCTGCTCAGTCAATGTCTACACTCAGAGCTGGCAGCCGCGATTTACGGCTGCCAGCTGTGACATGTAGCAGAGCCGGATGTGTCGCCGTGGGACGTGTGGATTACACCGGAGCTGCAGGGTGTTGGGTAATAAAGTGGTGAACGAGGGAGCATTTGTACTTTATTCTAAATAAAGGATTTTCTCTGTGTGTTTATTTGCATTCATTTACAGGTTTGTGATGCGGGTAACTCACAGACGCCCGTCCAGTCACAAACCTATTACCCCGACTGGCACCGCATCACACCTCCGGGAAGAGCCGGTGATGTACCGGGATTGCCACATCTAATAGATGCGGCAATAACGGGCGGCTGCGGGCTGAAATACCAGCCCCCAGCCGGCATTACCATGGCTGGGGATGGAAATTAGGGGGGACCGCACGTCGGGTTTTTTAATTAATTATTTATTTAAATTAAAAAAAAAAAAGCCGGAGTCACACTTGCGACGGATACACTGCTTTCCCCGCCCACCGGCTGTGCTGCCGCCTGTGATTGGTTGCAGTCAGCTGACACGCTGACACTCAGGGTGGGGCATGTCTAACTGCAACCAATGACACGCGCCGGTGGGCAGGCAAAACAATTAATATTGAATTGTCGGCTCCGGAAGAGAAAAACGTGACCCAGAAGAAGTGTGCCGCCATTTCAGTGAGTACACCGCACGCGCTTCTACCCCCCATCCCCTCCACAAACGTTTTTAATCTCCGGATTCCGGTCCCCATTGACTTATATGGGCACCGAATTCGGAGAGGATCGGACTTATTTTTAAGTCTATTAGTGATCCTCTGGCCCCAGTTTTTTGGGCGTTCGATCAGCTCTAATCATGAGTGATTGTGTAAGTCATGTGCAGGGTGGGATCTCCAGTATACAGCAAAACCACGCACCAGGAAGGCGACTCTAGGCAGTTGGATTGATAAAGGATTGCTTTACTTTACAACAACAGAAATTCATCCAGAAAACAGAACAAAATAAATAAAAGGCCTAAGGCCAACACTACTGTGCTGCACCACCCGTAACGGCGATTTATGTCACCTTCTCACCAACCTTTACCTAACCACGGGACTGTCTTAACAGTTGCCAAATACCTAGTAATCTCTCTGAGAAGCTGTAATAAGTGTGTGTGCATGAACACGCCCAACCAGTGGTGCAGCAAAAGAGTTAACAACTTATCCACTTAAACATAAACAAATTCCATAAACCCCCTGAATACCCTTAATTGCTGAAGCCTCACATAGAAGGCAGATGGTAAAAGTGGGAAGACGAACCACGCAGCTCAGCAATACAGTCCTGGAAATCTTATAGAGAAACAGTCAATGTAAACATGTAGCGCTGTCCCTTTAAGAGTTTAAATGTATCTGTAAACTGAGACAGCAGAGCCAGCAACTCTTACTGTGCGTATATAATCGGCCTAACTAGAACAGATAGGTGTTTTAGTACCAAAACATAAAGTGTAGCGTGCACGCAGTCCTGGGTCCAACCTACTGTACCCAGGTACTATGGTGTCCACTTGCCATAATCAGAGACTTGGAGATCTTCTCACGGTGACCAGTATAGCCAGCAATTGCAGTTTGGTGATCTCCGGCAAAGGATGCTGCTCACACGCGTCACAGTCCTCCTCGCTAAACTCTAACACGAGTCTTCTCCCAATTCACTTATGTGTTTCTGCGGTGGCTCCTTTTCGTTACGCACAACTCTCGCTTTCCCTTCAGCTCACACACAGCCCCTCCTCAGGTCTCCAAGTCCACAGACGAAGTCTGTTGACATGTTGCTATAGTAACCAAACAGTCAACTGCAGATGCAAAACAGTGGCCTCTTGTGGCTGGTCAGTAACAATCCATACAATGAACAGTAAATAAGCATTTCACAGTGGGTAAAGGTCATTAATACACTCTCACCCTCTAACAATTGAACGTACTTGGCCTTTTGGTGTAAAAGAACTACACACATAGCAGAATTAGTCCGGATGATTGATACACTGTCGGGGCATTTTTCTCTTTTAAATCAGATCAGACAGTAGAGTAAAGCGAGCTTTACACACTATGACATCGCTAGCAATTGCTAACGATATCGAGCGTGTAAGCACCCGCCCCCGTCGTGTGTGCGATATCGTGTGTTCACTGCCGTAGCGAACATTATCACTACGGCAGCGTCACACGCACTTACCAGGTCGGCGGCGTTGCTGTGACTGCCGAACAATCCCTCCCTCAAGGGGGAGGGACGTTCGGCATCACAGCGACGTCACCACGACGTCACTAAGCGGCCAGCCAATCAAAGCGGAGGGGCGGAGATGAGCGGGACGTAACATCTCGCCCACCTCCTTCCTTCCGCATTGCGGCCGGCGGCAGGGAAGGAGACGTTCCTCGCTCCTGCGGTGTCACACACAGCAATGTGTGCTGCCGCAGGAGCGACGAACGACATCGATAATCAACCATTACCGATTTTTGGTTTTGGAACGACCTCTCCATTGTGAACGATTTTCACCATTTTTGAGGTCGCTTATGGTCGCTGGTAAGTGTCAAACGATGCGATATCGTTAATGACGCTGGAGGTGCGTCACTAACAACGTGACCCCGACGATAAAACATTAATGATATCGTAGAGTGTAAAGCCCCCTTAAGTTCAGTTCAGTGGTGACAAACTCAAAACAAAATGCCATGAGCCGACCTACTATATGTAGATATTTTCCCAGAGATGACAGAGGCAGCTTTTATTTAGAACTGAATTTACCAGAGGTAATCTGGTAGATACAGATGTGAGGTAAACGGGTCAGCCTATTCCTTACAGATGAACACTTGCAGACAGGCAGTTTCTCAGTGTGATATTCAAATAAGAAAGCCGCGGAGACACCATCACGTGTTTCTCAATGCTGCCAGGAAACTAGCCACGTCTTTCACCGGGAAGGAACAACCACGGGAAGGGCAGTCTCCAGTCAAACATGGTATCCATCCACAGACAGCCGTTTTGGGGTATTTGCCCCTCATCAGTGTGGAGTAGGAATCTGGCTAGTGGGGGCAATGCCTAGTAAAAGACTACTTAAGCAAGCATTGTTGACCTTAGGGAGATCAACATATCCACTGCGGAGACACCATCATTCTAGAGCAACGCCCCCTGGGAAGTATGCAAATAAGAAAGCCGCGGAGACACCATCATGTGTTTCTCAACGCTGCCAGGAAACTAGCCAAGTCTTTCACCGGGAAGGAACAACCACGGGAAGGGCAGTCTCCAGTCAAGGAGACCACCTATACCAAACATGGTATCAATCCACAGACAGCCGTTTCGGGGTATTTGCCTCTCATCAGTGTGGAGTAGGTCAACAATGCTTGCTTAAGTAGTCTTTTACTAGACATTGCCCCCACTAGCCAGATTCCTACTCCACACTGATGAGGGGCAAATACCCCGAAACGGCTGTCTGTGGATGGATACCATGTTTGGTATAGGTGGTCTCCTTGACTGGAGACTGCCCTTCCTGTGGTTGTTCCTTCCCGGTGAAAGACCTGGCTAGTTTCCTGGCAGCGTTGAGAAACACGTGATGGTGTCTCCGCAGCTTTCTTATTTGCATACTTCCCAGGGGGCGTTGCTCTAGAATCACTGCGTTGAGAAGCACGTGATGGTGTCTCCGCAGTGGATATGTTGTCTCAGTGTGATATTGGCTGCTTTCAGGTTCTCTCTCTGTGCAGACCCTCACTCAGTTACACCTCAGTGAGCTGTTTTCTTCCCTCTGAGGCGACTTGCCCTCCCAGAAATGCAGTGAAAATCCTCTCATAATGGCGGCTGTCCGCTGCCTTCCCTTCTATCTTCCTGTGGCAGGGCTCAGATCCCTGTAGAGGCCTGTCTCCTGACAGTCTCACATACCAGTCCTTGCTGACATCACCATCCTTTTCTGACTGACTCAAAACTTACCACCTCATAGCCTCATAGCAGTTAGCTCCTCCCCATATCATGTGACTTTCCGAGAAGAAGTCATTGGCTGACTGCACTGTCAATACTCCTTCCCATAAAACTCACTAAAACCTTTTAATCACAATTAACTAAGACAAGCAAAGAAATGGGAATAACATAGGAAAAACCACATACATTGAAAATGCAGAAATAACATACTAACAAAAATGCTTCTATCTCAGAAGTTTATGTGATAGAGCAAAACTAAGCATGTTTTTGAATCAGCACATCAAACTCCATAAAAAAAACAAATTACCTTTGCTGATGATTTTTTTGTGTTGACCAGTGTTATCAGTATTTGCCATGTGCTTAAATACTCGCATCTTTCCTAGACATGTGCTGGTCATATTATTCAAGTCATTCAAGCTCTGGTTGCCAGAAGGCTGTGGTGTTACTGTTACTTTGCTGGACTTCTGCCTGAGTGATCTGTGGATAAGTAGTTTGTGCATTTTCCCCTGTGTGCCCTCCTTGTTATCTTCTTTAGTGTTTAGTGGGGTTGACGAAGAGCTCATCCCATCTGGTCCCTATTTTGAACCCAGCACTATGGATACCTAGGGTCAGGTATCCGGCTTGGTGCATAGGTGTTGAACCTGTCTAGGGTGGTGAGCGACCCCAGGGACCAGTGATAGGTTTGGTCAGGAGTCATCATTTCCCCCTTCCCTAGACACAGGGTTTCCCTTCCTTTCGCCATTCGCTTGCTACTTCCCCATACCTAGCATCACAAGATGACATCTGAATGCAGTCCAATGTTTTAAACCTGAATGGGTGAACATGATCCGATTTGCTAAGCCAATTTTATCAGCATGAGGAAAAAAAAGTAGATCTGCTCTGCCCATAGTATAACACTGGACCAAGTGCTATCCGATTTAACATCAGATTGTTCTGGTCTGAGTTATACGCTTGTGTGTAAAAGCCCTTACGGCAAAGGGGCCTACACCATATTAATGACTATTTATCTAGAATGAGATGTCATAAAAGCTTGTGATGGTGTCATATGTAGGTATCCCAATACTTTGCCCATACACAGGATCTAAAAAGAAGGCAAAGTTTGAGATAAAATTAGTTTGGGGGAAATTAAAGGTGAACTCTAAATTTTTAAATTAGCAATTGCCAAAATGCAATTTTTTTTATAATTTGCTTCCACATTGATTCAGTAACATAGTGAGTGCTGGATGCCATTTTTCTGAACTGTAAGGAGTAGAGATGAGCGAACCCGAAGTTTGGTGTTTGGTACGAACTCAGACTTTTCCTAGAAAACAAAGCTAAGATTCGGAGTTTAGGTGCTTTACGAATGCAAACCACTGATGCAAGCAGTGCTGTTCTCGGGTATGCATAGTTTGAATGGCTCGCACTGGTGGTAACAGCAGCGTTATCAGTTGTAGTGTGCACCCAAAAAAAAAAAGAAAAAACCCTGCCCACCCTCTCCCAAAAGTGATCTGTTTATAGCTAGCTGCATGTGGGCGGAGACCCAAACGTCCAATCAATGTCTTCAAATGAAGTTCAGATCAATTCCGGATCCAAAACCAAACTTTAAAAAAGTTCAGGTTCAAAAACATGTGACCACAAAACACAATATAGAAGATTTAAAAAATCCTTTATTATTTCTATTGAAATATAAAAACATGAAATTAGAAAAAATATATATCTATTGATAATAATATAATCATATAGAGGCGCTTGCACTTTATATTTATTTATATATGTGTTGTTTAAGATTTGGGATGTATTAACATTTAATATAATATACTGTATATATGCAATGGTTATACTGGCGATGGTTGTTATCTATAGCAAAGGCAATTTTTAGTAATAAGTTATTCAGTTTTTCTGATATCCAGCACCAAAAACCAGGGTCACCCAATATTATATACATGTAGAATGTAGAATTCATTGAATGATTTTGTTCTTGTGTTACATTTAATGTACTTTATTAATCTTATATGTGTGTTATCAGGCAACTGATAGTACCACCTTGTACCCTGATCTCACATTTCAGTACTTTACATTTTTTTCCTAATTTTATGTTTTTATATTTTAATATGAATAATAAAGAATTTTTTAATTCTTATATATTGTGTTTTGTGGTCACATGTTTTTGAAACTGGTGCATATAGTCACACAATTAACATATAAGTAGTTTTGGATTAAAATTTAAAAAATTCAACTGTACAAGCAGAACCCGAACCTCCACGGGTCTGCTCATTTCTAGAAAAAAGCAAAACAATACTTATGCTCAAATCTCTGACCCCTTCACTTCTCACTGTCAATCACTCGATCCTTGTGGCATCTACTGATTGCTACAGCAAGCAATGCATTCATGATCCTCCTCACGCTAGACTGGGACTTGCAGCTCTTGTGAATATGTAATCTGCACTGCATGTATATACTAAGTACCCTCTTATTAAGCACTTGCATTTTATTCATTATTATTCAGGGTATTTTTCATACAATTTTTCTCTTTGTTTTTTTCTTGTCTAAAGGCTGCCATTTACATGCTTGGAACGTGCATGTTTACTGTTTTTTTTTTTGTTACAGCTCAGTTTTTTGGTGTTTTTAGACTGGTACTTGCAGCTCTTGTGAGGCCAGGCATGATAATGTGCATACGCATGCAAGGTCACGGTGTACGCTAACCTCTGCAATTATGTAGAACCATCCCAGGTCTTATCAGTCCAGTTTGAGAGTGAACACGCCTGGAGATTCAGTGCTTGCGGTGACTATCAGAATATGTAATCTGCACTGCGTGGGTGATGAACACATAAAGAAAGGTGCAAAAAGCAACAGAAAGTCATGACACCAGTCGAAATCTATCAGTAATTAGCAATCCTGCCTCAGTTAAAAACTAGATTAGCTGGTTCCACTGATGGCGTATAAAAGGTGTCTTAATACAAAGTACCCACACAAGAAACATCTCATGATGGATAAATCCAGTGAGTTGTCTTAAGATCATTGCAGCCTTATTGTTGGAAAACATACAGATGGTATTGGCTACAGAAGAATTTCTAAACAACTGAAGGTTCCAGTGAGCATTGTCGGGGCCATAATCCAAAAGTGGAAATAACATAATTTTGCCATAAACCAGTCATGACCAGGTGCTCCCTGAAAGATTTCAGAAAGAGGAGTGAAAAAAATTATTAGAAGAGTTGCTCAAGGGCAATGAACCACCTGTGGAGAGCTAGAAAAACACCTGGAATCAGCAGGTACAAGTGAGTGCATTATTTATTGTTTTCTTTGAAACAGCCTCCTTGGCCTGTATGTAAGCTCACCACTCAAGACTCCATTACTGAACAAAAAGCTTGTCAAGAGCATTAAAGTTGTCTTAACAACATTTAGATAAGCCTGTAAAATACTGGGAGAATACCAGATGGTACAGAGTTCCTACTAGACTGCACTCAATCTTCCCAGAAGTGAGCCCACTCTGTTGGAGATGTGATGAGGAGGAGGGCTGTCTAATGCATATTTTCTGGTCATGTAGGTGCCTTGCTCCATTTTGGGAGAATGTACAAACAGTTATACATAAAGTTACTAGCTTGACCACCACTCTGGATCCGGCCCTTATCCTTTTATATCATTGTGACATCTCAACGAAAAAGTACAAGAATTCATTACTACGACACTTAATCACGGCAGCCAGAGCTTGCATACCTCACTTGTGGAAAACAAAATAACCCTCCTACGATGGCTATGTGGTTCGCCAGGATAAACGAGATGATGTTGCTCTTAGGCTACAGTTAGGTCCAGAAATATTTGGACAGTGACACAATTTTCGCGAGTTGGGCTCTGCATGCCACCACATTGGATTTGAAATGAAACCTCTACAACAGAATTCAAGTGCAGATTGTAACGTTTAATTTGAAGGTTTGAACAACAATATCTGATAGAAATTGTAGGAATTGTACACATTTCTTTACAAACACTCCACATTTTAGGAGGTCAAAAGTAATTGGACAAATAAATCAAACCCAAAAAAAATATTTTTATTTTCAATATTTTGTTGCGAATCCTTTGCAGGCAATCACTGCCTTAAGTCTGGAACCCATGGACATCACCAAACGCTGGGTTTTCTCCTTCTTAATGCTTTGCCAGGCCTTTACAGCCGCAGCCTTCAGGTCTTGCTTGTTTGTGGGTCTTTCCGTCTTAAGTCTGGATTTGAGCAAGTGAAATGCATGCTCAATTGGGTTAAGATCTGGTGACTGACTTGGCCATTGCAGAATGTTCCACTTTTTTGCACTCATGAACTCCTGGGTAGCTTTGGCTGTATGCTTGGGGTCATTGTCCATCTGTACTATGAAGCGCCGTCCGATCAACTTTGCGGCATTTGGCTGAATCTGGGCTGAAATTATATCCCGGTACACTTTAGAATTCATCCGGCTACTCTTGTCTGCTGTTATGTCATCAATAAACACAAGTGACCCAGTGCCATTGAAAGCCATGCATGCCCATGCCATCATGTTGCCTCCACCATGTTTTACAGAGGATGTGGTGTGCCTTGGATCATGTGCCGTTCCCTTTCTTCTCCAAACTTTTTTCTTCCCATCATTCTGGTACAGGTTGATCTTTGTCTCATCTGTCCATAGAATACTTTTCCAGAACTGAGCTGGCTTCATGAGGTGTTTTTCAGCAAATTTAACTCTGGCCTGTCTATTTTTGGAATTGATGAATGGTTTGCATCTAGATGTGAACCCTTTGTATTTACTTTCATGGAGTCTTCTCTTTACTGTTGACTTAGAGACAGATACACCTACTTCACTGAGAGTGTTCTGGACTTCAGTTGATGTTGTGAATGGGTTCTTCTTCACCAAAAAAAGTATGCGGCGATCATCCACCACTGTTGTCATCCGTGGACGCCCAGGCCTTTTTGAGTTCCCAAGCTCACCAGTCAATTCCTTTTTTCTCAGAATGTACCCGACTGTGGATTTTGCTACTCCAAGCATGTCTGCTATCTCTCTGATGGATTTTTTATTTTTTTTCAGCCTCAGGATGTTCTGCTTCACCTCAATTGAGAATTCCTTAGACCGCATGTTGTTTGGTCACAGCAACAGCTTCCAAATGCAAAACCACACACCTGTAATCAACCCCAGACCTTTTAACTACTTCATTGATTACAGGTTAACGAGGGAGACGCCTTCAGAGTTAATTGCAGCCCTTAGAGTCCCTTGTCCAATTACTTTTGGTCCCTTGAAAAAAAGGAGGCTATGCATTACAGAGCTATGATTCCTAAACCCTTTCTCCGATTTGGATGTGAAAACTCTCATATTGCAGCTGGGAGTGTGCACTTTCAGCCCATATTATATATATAATTGTATTTCTGAACATGTTTTTGTAAACAGCTAAAATAACAAAACTTGTGTCACTGTCCAAATATTTCTGGACATAAATGTACATGCGCACGCTGCTTCTTTTTCGTGTTCACAAACTGCAGCCAAAACTGCAGCCAAAACTGCAGCCAAAACTGCACCTTGTCAGAGAGAGCCTGGAAATGTCAAATAAAATGTAGGTGCTTTTTTGGTGCATTTTTGCTGCTTTTTTGGTGCGTTTTTGGCTGCAGTTTTGTCAACAATTGTTTCATGTATTTTTCAGTTCAAACAAGCCCATAAGGCTTGTTGAATTGAAAAAAAATAATTAGAAATAAATAAATAATTAAAAAAAACTGGCGTGCGGTACCCCCCAATTTTAATGCCAGCCAGATAAAGCCATACGGCTGAAGGCTGGTATTCTAAGGATGGGGAGCTCCACGTTATGGGGAGCCCCCCAGCCTAACAATATCAGCCAGCAGCCGCCCAGAATGGCTGCATCCATTAGATGCGGCTGTTCTGGGACAGTACCCGGCTCTTCCCGATTTGCCCTGGTGCGTTGGCAAATCGGGGTAATAAGGAGTTATTGGCAGCCCATAGCTGCCAATAAGTCATAGATTAATCATGTCAGGCGTCTCCCTGAGATTCCTTCCATGATTAATCTGTAAATTATAGTAAATACACACACACCCGAAAAAATCCTTTATTAGAAATAAAAAACACAAATCAATTCCCTCGTAACCAATTTATTAAGCCCCAAAAAGCCCTCCATGTCCGGCATAATCCATGGACCTCCAGCGTCGCTTCCAGCTCTGCTGCATGGAGGTGACAGGAGCTGCAGAATACACCGCCGCTCCTGTCACCTCCATGCAGCAACTGAAGACAGCCGCGCGATCAGCTGAGCTGTCACTGAGGTTACCCGCGGCCACCGCTGAATCCAGCGGTGGCCGCGAGTAACCTCAGTGACAGCTCAGCTGATCGCGCTACTGCGTGGAGCTGACAGGAGCGTGGAGGACGGGACTATCAGTGGCGGCCGTGGCAGCGAGAGGGGTCCATCATCTCCCCTGTGCGTGCACGCTGGAGACAGCGGTACGTCGGGGAACACATGGAGGACGGGACTATCAGCGGCGGCAGCGAGAGGGGTACGGACATTGGCAGCTAAAAACATTGATTTTTCCCTCTCGCTGCCGCCGCCGCTGATAGTCCCGTCCTCCACATCATCTCCCCTGTGCGTGCACGCTGGGGACAGCGGTACTTCGGGGAACACGTGGAGGACGGGACAATCAGCGGCGGCGGCAGCGAGAGGGAAAAATCAATGTTTTCAGCTACCAATGTCCATCCCCCTCTTGCTGCCGCCGCTGATAGTCCCGTCCTCCACGTGTTCCCCGAAGTACCGCTGTCCCCAGCGTGCACGCACAGGGGAGATGATGTGGAGGACAGGACTATCAGCGGCGGCGGCGACAACGAGAGGGGGATGGACATTGGCAGCTGAAAACATTGATTTTTCCCTCTCGCTGCCGCCGCCGCTGATAGTCCCGTCCTCCACATCATCTCCCCTGGGGACAGCGGTACTTCGGGGAACACGTGGAGGACGGGACCACTTGCCTGTTACCTCACTTCCTGACAAATCACCTGTGTTTTTGGTACCAAAAACGCAGGTAAAAGGCAGGTAAAATGCACCACTTTTGATTAGCATGCATTTTTCCTGCATTTTTGATGCCCTCGTTGATTTCAATGGGTGACAAATGTTGACAAAAACGCAGGAAAAATGAACATGCTGCATTTTTTTTGTCACAAACTTTTGACAAAAAAACGCTGACAAATAAACTGCAATGTGCGCATGACAAATCTGATTTCTCATAGACTTTGCTGGGAAGTCAGATGTCAGAAAGTTCTGCTGACAAAACTGCAGCCAAAAAAGCAGCAAAAAAGCAGCAAAAAAAGCAGCGTACGCATGTAGCCTAAGGCCTCACTTCCATAATTCACAACTCTCAAGACCGGATTGTTAGAACCTGGTATAACTGGACAGTGTTTAAGTGATCTGATGATTACATTTCACTGCTGGAGACAGATTGATTTTGCACTATGTCAGTGTCTGAAATGGAATCAACAAGTCCCTCCGGTTGTTTATAAACTCCATAAACTTGATTCTATCTTTCAAGTAGGAACAATAGTCCTGAGAAACCAAATAACAGCACGATATTGAGACTGAAAAATTCCTCCACAGTGATAAAAAAACAACCATAAAAGGTGAGAGTTTAAATGCCACGCAGTAGCCAGATGACAGTGCCACGTGGTCAGCAGAGGCCGTCATGTTGCAGAACTGACAAATAGAATAAATTACATTCGAGGCATGGTAATAGACACAATAATTACATTCAATTCATGGTCGAAGGCTTCTATACAGTGGAGTAACTAGAGTCTGATGGACCCTGGTACACAGTTTGAGCTTGCGCCTCCCAGCAAGTTGGTGATTTTTTTCGACCATGAGCCCCTTCTCCAGTGATTGCTCTCTTTGTAGGATGTATCCAAAGTAAGCAATTTGTAACTTGATGATCCTTGCTTTGAGTGACATGTCTGGCTTGCTTTGACCCAAAATTGATTGATTTGTTTGTTCTTCTTGCCATCTACGGTATTGATAACATCCTTCTCCAGCATCAAACTTTAAAGACATTGATTGTTTTCTGTCTTGTTTCTTTATCATCCAGGTTTTGTATCTATATATGACTACAGAAGATACTAGACTATGTATGTGCCATATCTTTGTCACCAATTAAATGTTCCTTGATTTGAGGATTTTGTGCAGTGACTTCATTGTCCATTGGCCTTTCTCCTATTGACTTCCAGTGTCATTACTACATCTTGAGTGATCACTGACACAAGTAGGTTGAAGTCAATTACAATTTCCAGCCCTCCATCTCAAATGTGTCCCGGTCATATCTAGCAGCAATCGATATCCTTGACTTCTTTGTATTAAGGAGGAGTCCCATTTTTTAGCTTTCCATCTTGACACTCCGTAATAAGTCCTTCATTCCAACTATGCTTGTTGCTGTCAATGTTGTATAGTTTGTATATTTAAGATTGTTGATAATTTATCCAGCAATTTTGATTCCTTTTTCTTTGTCAGCAAGTCCAGCCTTCATGAAAATAGCTTCTGCATATAAATTGAAGAGAAATGGTGACAGGATGCAGCATTGTGTGATACCTTGCTCTTCTTTGAACCATGCCATGTCACCGTTTTCCATTTGAACAGTTGCTTCTTGGTTGATCTAAAGCTTCCTGATGAGGCGGATCATATGGTTTGGCACACCCATATCCTTCATGGTATTCCAAAGGTTCTGTTGATTAACACAGTGAAAGGCTTTGCTATAATCGATGAAGCAAAACTAGAGCTCCTCCTTATATTCTTTGGCGTTTTCCATCATCCATCCAAAATTAACAATTACATCTCTTGTTCCTCTGCCTTTTCTAAATCCTGCTTGTTCCACTGTCAGTCTTTGTAGGAAATTCAGTAGTATTTTGCTGGCATGAGGTATGAGTGCAATAGTCCGATCGTTTCCACAGTCGGTAGCATCTTTGTTCTTCGGAACAAGAGTAAACACCAATCTTGTACAGTCCTTTGGCCATTTATCAGTTGACCACATCTGTTGACACATGTGTGTCATGAGATCAACTGCTATTTCAGAAAACTTCATTAGTTCTATTGGAATATTGTTCAGATGCTTTATTTTTGACAGAAGCTTTATTGGAGTAACAACTTTGTCTCTTAAGATGTTTGGTTGACTATCATTTCTAGTCTCAGTTTCTTCCCGTATCATTGAGTTGTTCTTGTATATTCTTTCCATATTTCCTTGATAATAAACTCAGTGTCTCTTTATAAGTGTTATTCACAAGTCTGAAAGGTGCCAATATACAGACAGATATCATCATGTCCTGTACCCCATTAATCTACTTAATAGGTGCTATCATAAAGATAAGTAAACATAGCATAAAGATTGTACCCAAAAACAGAAAGTTCATCAATACATAAGGAAGGCCCCACAAAGAGTACTCTGGAGACAATGCCCCCATATACACAGTGGATCTGATAGGCTTGTGTCCCATAAACATTGAAATCTTCTAAACTTCCAAGATACTTTGAAAATTGCTTTGCTGGATGTTTGATATTAATTAACTATTGCAGGGACTGGTAAAAACTAGAAAATTCCAGTAGAAGCTCAAATACTTAACTAGTTGTAAGTATGCTCCGAGCTGAATAATGAAGTAACTAACCTATTTCCTGGATTGTTTCTTGTGTATTTCTGAATGTGATTCTGAACACAACAAAAAAGAATGAAACATTGGCTTGTCATTAGCCACTCAAAAAGAGAACAAAACCTAGAAGAAAACACCTAGATGGAGATAAACAGGATGGATAAAGGAAATACACTGGAATACCTACAGTATATCACAAACTTGAATACACCCCTCACATTTTTGGAACTATCTTATATCTTTTCATGGTACAACACTGAAAATATGCTATTTTGATACAATGTAAAGTAGTTAGTGTACAGCTTGTTTAACTGTAAATTTGGTGTACCCTCTAAATAACTCAACACACAGCCATTAATGTTTACATCGCTGGCAACAAAAGTGAGTTAACTCCTAAGTGAAAATGGCAAAATTATGCCCAAAGTGTCAATATTTTTGTGGCTACTATTATTTTCAAGTACTGCCTTAGCTTTCTTGGGCACGGAGTTCACTAAAGGCAGGGGACAGGGGCCACTAGAATCCTCTTATACTTCTCCATGATGCCATCAAAGAGCTGGAGGGTGTTAGAGACCTTGCGCTCCTACACCTTCTATTTGAGGATACTCCACATATGTTCAATAGAGTTTAGGACTGGAAATATGCTTGGCCAGTCCAACAGCTTTACCCTCAGTTTCTTGACAGTGCTCATAGAGGTATGTTTGGGATTGTTTTCATGTTGGAATACTGCCCTGTGGCCCACTTTCTGAAGGGAGGGGTTCATGCTCTGTTTCAGTATGTCACAGTACATGTTAGCATTCATGGTCCCTCAATGAATTGTAGCTACCCTCAGTCTGCAGCACTCATGCAGCCCCAAACCATAACATTCCCACCACCATACTTGACTGTAGGCGAGGCACACTTGTCATTGTACTCCTCCACCTGGTTGCCACCATACCTAGGTAATGGGGTGTAAGAAAACACCTAATAAGATAGAATATCAGATTATCTAACACATCATGTCTTAATATGATTTAAAGATGATACAAAGTTGTTATTATTATAAATTGGGTCTACATTGTGAAGATATTTGTCATGGTAGTAGTAGATCAACAACAATAATATTAAAATACTAACATTGCTATTAAATTGTATAATTTTCTGAAATTGTACATGTTGATGCAGAACGGCAAACCCCTTCCCCTGGAGGCCGAAGCTAACTTAGGTGCCGGACACAGACAAATCAGGGCATCAATGCAAGAACAGTATACGGCCCTCTCTTTGTGTCTGTGACAAAGGCTGCTTACTGCTTTGGAGTTGGTAGTGGGCCCCTTTGCCTGTTGGGCTCATAAGCATCTGCACAGGTTGCACCTCTGGTATGTCTGCCCATGTATCATATTAGCCCAAAAATTCCTTTACAATAAATCTCTGGCTCAACTTTCCATCCCAAGAAATGTAGCACCTATACCTTGAGGTATTTTTTATGAATTGGATCATCATTTTAAAATAAAGAAATAACATATGGCTTGGTAATCCCCCGTTGATCTAATGCCATTGTCTCGATGAGCTCCTCCAGGACCAAAGCTGGTATAGTATATAGTATATATGGTAACTATACATTCACTATGATGTGCAGTGCAGTACCATGAAAGGTTTCCATCCGGCCACCTATAGAGCTACTTACTGGTGATTTATGGGGGTTCTGACTGTCTGTACCCCACCCAGCCAATAATGAGGTTATACCATCAGGAGATTTTACTAATATCATGTGACTTGAGAACACATAAACCTGTAGGTGTAGAATTCAATCTTAAAGCGGTTTTCCCATGAACAAAGTTGATTTTAATCAATAGCTCATGTAATAATAATAATAATAATAATAATAATAATAATAATAATAATAATTTCCACAATTGGATGTGTTTAAAAAAAAAAATGTTCCTCTGCTGAGATAATTTTATATACTGTATGTGTCCCTGCTATGTACTGTGCAATGGACGTGTCTAAACGTACAGGGACATGGTCTGATCCAGCACATCTCCTGGGCAGGTGAGGATGCAAAAGAGTATACAGACATTACAGCATGGGATCACAAATTCTTTCTTTGAAGTAAAACATTTTTTAAAAACAGGCAGGGAAATGTTTTACCTCACATAAAGAATCATCTATGATCCCATGATATAATGTCTTTATACTCTTGGGTCCACCCCCGCCCCGGAGATGTGGTATGATCAGACTATGTTCCTGTACGGTCAGATACGGCCATTACACAGTACATAGCAGGGGCACATTTATAAGATTATCTCAGCATAGGATTTTTTTTAACACATCCAATTGTGGAAATTATTTTTATTTCAAGATGTATTGAACTTGAAAATTAACTTTGTTCGTGAGGAAACCCCTTTAAAAATTGCAGAAGCTACAACAGTCATAAAAAGGTGTCAGCACATAAACAGCAAGTCTACCCTAACCTACTGTATCCTCACCTATCCCTTGTAGACTGTGAGCCCTCGCGGGCAGGGACCTCTATAGTCTGTGCCTTGTATTGTTAATGATTATTGTACTTCTCCCTATTATGTACACCCCTTTCACATGTAAAGCGCCATGGAATTGATGCTATAATAATAATAATAATAAGGGGAGCACAACAGGGACAGAGGTTGTCTTTGTGGTAAAGTCCCTTTAAGACTCATGTTCGTGCAGATTTCTAGAAAGCTGGAATTCATTGCAGCAAAACGTTACGTCAAGCATCAATAGAAGGGAAGACATAATGGCACGGTTGCAAAGCTCTACCCTGGACTAGTGAGTGTAATAGAGGGGTAGTGCTGTTCTGTGTGGAGTACTGCAGTGAAGGGCTCTATCTGTGTGTTGGGTGTCAGGTGACTGGGTCACGCAGGCTCTCTGCATTCAGAGGACAGTGTAGGGGGAGAGCAGCTCAGCTGCACAGTGATACCAACAAGAAACAGCTCTACTGGGACAACTTTTCATAGGAAAAAGGAAACACAGGGACTGCTGAGAAAATGAGCCAGGGTCTGCACATAAACAGCAAGCAGCAACAAGATGAAGAGCAGGATGACGAAGAGGACGGTATAGCAGGAGTATCAGATTATGAGGATGGAGACTCTTTCATGGAAGGAGACTTTGGCAGCGAAGAAGAAGAGGGTATAAATAGTTAATAGTTCTTGGTTTTACAGAATCAATGAATTAGGAATTAGTATATGAAGGTTAAGTATAATGTGAGGAAACCACAGGACTGCAAGTGCATGAATGATTAATATATTAGCCATGAAATTCATAGAAATGATGACCAACAAGACAAGTGACGGCATGGTGTATATGGTTCTCTAGTCCTTGTGCCTAATAGTCATAGTATGGGTTGTCACAAGCGACATATATTTCTAGACATTTTGGTTGGTGTTTGACATAGCTCAAATGTTTGCACAATTATTCATCGTAATTTGGGACATTTTTATACCAGATTGTACCCGTTACTATACTGATGTGTAGGAGGCAGGACCTTGTCTCCACTTCTGGCAATTTCACCTCAATTGGGACTTGTAAGGATTTGTGGTGTAGATTGTGTTGGGTGTGGAGCTGTCAAGAACAGCTGCTAGTCTCAATCCCCCCAATGTTGGGTATTGTGTGGTTTAGTGTGGCTGCTGGCTAAAGTTTCCTTGTTGTAAGCATTTCAATGTATGGATGGCTGGAATACTTGGGTTTCTAGAGTTCACGAGAGCAAGTGTTTAAAGCTTGTGTCTTCATGTAACATGCACAGTTGGCTTGGTGCCCGATGTAGACTCCTAAGCTCTAAACCTTTTCTGTTGATGGTAAACATAGTACCAGCTATTGGAAGGTTTTTGGAAACAGTTTGACAGCACTGAGCTATCCATGTTTGTTATCGCAACCTCTGATTTGGTAAACTTTCTCCAGCAGACAGTACAAAATTCATATATCTTCAAATCATATATCTATTTTGTGAATAGTTATTGATCCTTTCTCTGCCATTAGTGCATGGACAATAGTTACACCTTTGACATTCACAACTGTAACATGACAATTCTTCCACTATACCCATTACTTTCACATAGTAAACACCTGCCACATGGTCCGTGTGTCTGTTTTTACCCTCAGTTTCTCATCAGTGTACGGTTCATGTGTCCATTCTTACCATCAGTGTGTCATCAGTGTACGGTCCGTGTGTCCTTTTTTACCATCAGTGTATGTCCGTTTTTACCATCAGTGTGTCATCAGTGTGCAATCCGTGTGTCTGTTTTTACCATCAATGTAACATCAGTGTACGGTTCATGTGTCTGTTTTTACCATCAGTGTGTCATCAGTGTACGGTCCGTGTGTCCTTTTTTACCATCAGTGTGTCATCAGTGTACAGTCCGTGTGTCCGTTTTTACCATCAGTGTGTCATCAGTGTACGGTCTATATCTCCATTTTTACCATCAGTGTGTCACCAGTGTATAGTCCGTGTGTCTGTTTTACCATCAGTATGTCATCAGTGTACGGTCCGTGTGTCTGTTTTTACCATCAGTGTGTCATCAGTGTATGGTCCGTGTGTCTGCTTTTACCATCAGTGTGTCATCAGTGTATGGTCCGTGTGTTCTTTTTTACCATCAGTGTGTCATCAGTGTACGGTCTATATCTCCATTTTTACCATCAGTATGTCACCAGTGTACAGTCCGTGTGTCTGTTTTTACCATCAGTGTGTCATCAGTGTATGGTCCGTGTGTCCTTTTTTACCATCAGTGTATCATCAGTGTACAGTCTATATCTCCATTTTTACCATCAGTGTGTCACCAGTGTATAGTCCGTGTGTCTGTTTTTACCATCAGTGTGTCATCAGTGTACGGTCCATATGTCTATTTTTACCATCAGTATGTCATCAGTGTACGGTCCGTGTGTCCTTTTTTACCATCAGTATGTCACCAGTGTACAGTCCGTGTGTCTGTTTTTACCATCAGTGTGTCATCAGTGTATGGTCCGTGTGTCCTTTTTTACCATCAGTGTATCATCAGTGTACAGTCTATATCTCCATTTTTACCATCAGTGTGTCATCAGTGTACGGTCCGTATGTCTATTTTTACCATCAGTATGTCTTCAGTGTACGGTCCGTGTGTCTGTTTTTACCATCAGTGTGTCATCAGTGTACGGTTCATGTGTCCGTTTTTACCATCAGTGTGTCATCAGTGTTACGGTCCGTGTGTCCTTTTTTACCATCAGTGTGTCATCAGTGTATGGTCCGTGTGTCCTTTTTTACCATCAGTGTGTCATCAGTGTTACGGTCCGTGTGTCCATTTTTCCTATCAGTGTGTCATCAGTGTACGGTTTGTGTGTCCGTTTCATCAGTGTGTCATCAGTGTACAGTCTGTGATTCCATTTTTACCATCAGTGTACGGTCCATGTGTCGGTTTTTACCATCAATGTGTTTTCAGTGTTCTTCATGGATGGATAAAAGAACAAAATTGCAAATATTTTCTATAAATTTTCCTATACTTTGCCATGTTACAGTAAACATGGACGACACTCGGATGCCATCTGTGTACTATATGTGTTTTTCACAGACTTATAGACTTGCATAAGCACTTTTCATCCATGATCACAGAAACAATCAGACATGTCTGTGTGTTTTGGACAGCCAAATGGTCTGTCAATGTGAATAACACCATAGATCGTAATGGGTATATGTTGTATCTGTGGGAAAAAACGGATACAACATGGGCATGCAACACAAAGGTCTGATTTAGGCCTTAAAGTGTATCTCCACTTTTAATAGAAAATTGATCATAGTGTAGGACTTAGCAATATAATTACTTTTCTAACTCTATTAGAGATTTTTGTTGTTAACCCACATTATGGACTACCTGAGGACAGGGCTGTGGGTGAAATCAACCACACTCTAACCTGCTCATTGCTATTAGCTACCATTTTTAGTGCGGGAGCAAGTTCTGTAACATCCTATGACGCTTGCCGATGCACTAAAGATGGTAGCCTAGCACCAGGAACATGACGCTGCCTCGTTTAGTGCAGTCTGCAGACCTCAGGTGGTCAGTGCTGTAGATTTACAGCAAATATGTCTAATAGAGTGGTTTAGAAAAACTATTATACTACAAAGTCTTGGCCTATATTTTTTTTTAAGTGCAGGAACACTTTAAAAACTATACCTAACTAATATGTTTTTCACTTGGAAGAGGCTGATGGGCTAGTCTGGTCACATGCTCCTCCATCAGCTGCCATTCTGAGAAGAGGAAAGCTGTGCAGCCTGGGAGTAGTTTCACTAACTAGCGAAAGAGCTGTAATATTATATACTAGTAACTGTCACGGAATATGTCTCCAACAGATTTGTTGAAATAAAGTGGACAACCTCTTAATTCTTTGTATTTCTCCTGTATATAGTTAGGCTACTTTAACACTTGCGTTAGTCACAATCCGCCGCTAATATAAAGCAAAACAAGCTAAATTTGTGCAGCCTTCTGTTACAAGATGGACTGACCATCCCATACTAATCCAGAAAGAAATGGTATTCTCCTTCATCCATAGTTCTTCCATTTCCTACTGGCTGTAGCACATTGATCACTAACTTCCACTGAGTCTGCAAAAAAACCTTTTCTTACAAGGGTCATAGCATGCATGTGTGTATGTGTGTGTGTGTGTGTGTGTATGTCCGCTAAAGGAATCCGCACCGTTGCATTTACAATCACGAAATTTTGCACAGACGCCCCATGTGACTCAGGGAACATCATAGACGATGTTTGGGTGGGAAAATTTAACCCCGTGCTTTCCAGTTACTCTACAAAAATCCTACAGCCATTAAACTGAATGGAGCTGGGAGCTGCAGGCTATAAATAGCAACTGTCAGTGGTTGCTATAGGAACAAAATAAACTGTTAGTATAAGATAGGATAGAGGGATAGAGAGAGACAGAAAAAGACAGACAGAGAGAGAGAGACAGATGGGGAAAGAGACAGCCCTGGAAAGAGACAGCCCTGGAAAGAGACAGCCCTGGAAAGAGACAGCCCTGGAAAAATACAGCCCTGGAAAGAGACAGCCCTGGAAAGAGACAGCCTGGGAAAGAGAATGACCTAGAAAGAGGCAGCCAGGCAAAGAGATAGCCGGGCAAAGAAACAGCCGGGCAAAGAGACAGCTGGGCAAAGAGACAGAGAGAGAGCGAGACAGACAGATACAGAGATTGAGACAGATAGACTGATGCAAATACAGAGAGATAGAAACAGACAGACAAGGAAAGAGACACACAGACAGTGACACACAGACAGCGACACACAGACAGAGATTGGGAGAGAGACAGAAGACAGTTACTATCCCGGGCAACGCCCAGGTACTACAGCTAGTATAATATAGTTGAGAACAAGCTCCAAGATGAAGCCCTTTTAATATTTTATTTTCTATAATATGGATATAATCAGTGTGGCATTTTATGATGATTTGCTAAGTTTTAATGTTTGCTTACTACCTTTATTGTCTTTTTATCACACTATATTCCAGTAAACTAGTCATGTCGTGATGGCAAATATCATGTCGAATGTATCATACGTTACAATGAGTTACAATAGTTTTCCTACCTTCACATTTCCCTACTCATCTCTGGCTGTTTTCTTTACTGCTTATGTGGCCTGGTGAAGAGCTGCAGCAGGTGTTTGCTGCAGAGATTAGTTTAACAAGGGCGGAAGGTCAGTCTGGCTTTTCTATTCCTTTACAGGCAGGAGAGACAAGTGTGCTAAGCAACAGTGTATAGGAATCGGTTATTGTGAGAGCTCTCTCCATTATGCATATTGTTTACTGTGGTTTGTGTTGTGTTTCAGACACATATTTATACTTTGTAAGGAACCATGTACAATGTTGTGCCTGCATTAGGGACTATTAGGGCTAAGCCACACGGCGAGAAAATCGGTGCGAGTGGAGTGCGATAAAACATCGCATTCCCCTCGGACCAATTCTAGCCTGTGTGTCAGCACACATGGGCGATTATTTTCTCAGCCCTAATCGGACTGAGAAAACAATCGCAGCATGCTGCGATTGTAATCCGAGACTCTTTCTCTCGCACCCATTCAAGTGAATGGGGCGAGAGAAAAATCGCACTGCACTCGCAGTACACCGGTGTACTGCCAGTGCAATGCGAGAATGGCTATAGCTGACTACGCAGGAGAGAGGGAGAGAAATCCCTCCCTCCCCTCCTGAGTGCCGGCCCGCCCCCCGCAGCTGAGGTCTGCTTGCACGAACGGACCTCAGTTGCAAGGACACACGCATGACACTCGGCTCTGCTGTACTGCCAGCACGAGCCGAGTCTCATGCAAGGGGATCGCAGTAATCCCCGTGTGGCCCCAGCCTTATAATTACCTCCTGCTTGTTTAATTAAAGCCAACAGTCCAGAAAACATTGTGTAATATGAACATAGCAAAAGTTTTCAAGAACAAACAATGTAAACAGTAATCTAAGATATTTATGACTCAGTTATACACCAAAAGAGGAAAAAAAAGTAAATTAATTTCAAGAGATTATACTAATATATAATTCCAAAGGAAATCAATTAATGAAATAATTCTGTTGCAAACTACACAACTGAAGCAACTACTCAAAAAAGGGTGACCAACTTTAAGAAAAAATGATAACTTAATGTACTTCTGGTACTAAAGCTGCACTGATGTCCCAGTGTCACCTCAATCCTGGATTCCAGGAGCTCCACTTATGGCCTTGTGCTTGAGAGAAGAAAGCATTTCTTTAGTCGAGTACATCATCAGAGTTTGTGGCTAACCATTATTTCAATAATAATGGCAGCTACCTTCTCCATCTCTACATAAGGCTTGAGTAATACTAAAAAAAGGAACAGAGCGCACACATAGGGTGAAACCCTATAAGAGGAGGACACAATATAAATTGGTGGGGCTCACATGATGTGGTTGTGTGAGACACAACTACTGAAAATGTCTTAGGTGGCTAGGGGAAGATCCGACAGATAAACATCCCCAATGGTGGACAGAGACGTGTTAAATGTAATTTTTTTCTGACCACCGTTGATGAAACATACATCAGCCTGACAGAAAAAGGGGTTGGATTAGCTATGGAATGAGCAGTTAAGCCAGCTTTCTTCATACATGGCTTTCATGACAAAGAAAAGTTTCCTGCGTTGAGCATAGACCCATGAAGCTCCACCCAGGACTGAGGATGAAACAGGGAGATCAGTGGAGTTTTGGTAACAGAAGTACAATAGAAAGGGTTATTGGTGATGGGCAAACCCGAACTGTAAAATTCGGGGTCTATACCAGATACCTTGTGTCATTGCACAGACCCCGAACACGGACTTCTCAAGGAAGTCTGTTTTACTGTTTGGGTTCGGCCACCATGATAATAAAAAAAAATAAAGGAAAAAGAAAGAAACTAAAACGAATAAAGCAGGAGCGTCTCCTGCGCAGGCCTGCCCAGCCTGAGAATACCAGCTCCCAGCTGTCGACTTTATCATGGCTGAGTATCAAAATTGGATGGGGACCACACGCCATTTTTTGAAATTATTTAAATAATATTAAAAAAGCTGCACCATGGGGTCCCTTTTATTTAGATACACAGCCAAAATAAGCACATGGCTGGGGGCTGCAGCCTGTAGCCGTATAATTTATCTGTGCTGGAAAGCACAATATGACCCTATGCCAATTTTATTTCACCGCTACAGGAATGCAGAAAGCGTGTGTGATTCCAACCAATCACAGTTGCTGTCACACAGGGAGGGGGAACAGTCTGACTGCAACTAATCACACATGTCAAGACTGATGGTGGGCGGGGGGAAGCAATGACTATGTATGGGTTAATGAATGGACCCAAAAGCAGTTTTACAGTCATGTGGAAGCCCTGTAACTGTCCTGCTCTAATCGCCTTAGGCATTTCTACCCCAATTTTACAATGTTCTAGTCCCCATAGATTTATATGGGGTTTCGAGTCAGTTCAGATATTCAAGTTCAAGTCCAGTCCCGAACCGGATTTTTTTTTAAAGTCCAGACAGACCCTCCAAACCTGAACATCTGCGGGTTCGACCATCTCCAGTTATCATGTACCAGGAAGAACCCATCTATGCAGACAACCTTATTAAATCTACATTAGGGCTTCTAAAACTGTGAGATGACCCTCGCTGATCAGACTCCTCACATAATTGATCAGCTGGTGAGGTAGTTTAACAGAACTAATTATATTCTGTAAAAGTCTTTCTCTAGCTCCTTCAGTCTTTGATTTAGTTATATATTCTCTTGGTTTGCGTTTATGTCAATATTCTGCTTCATTTAGAAGTACCGTATTTTTTGCTTTATAAGACGCACTGGATTATAAGACGCACCCCGAATTTAAAAAAGGTAAAAAAATAAAAATGGGGTCCGTCTTATACTCCGGTGTTCTCTTACCGGAGGGGGGCAGCAATGGTGATGAAGCGGGGTCACAGGAGGCAGAGGTTGTGCTGGCAGGTGCGGCGGGTCAGTGGCGGTGGGGTCCGTGGTGACAGGTGTGGCGGGGTCCATGGTGGCAGGTGCGGCGGGGTCCGTGATGGCAGGTGCGGCGGCATCTGTGTTGGCAGGAGCCGCGGGATCCGTGGTGGCAGGAGCCGCGGGGTCCGTGGTGACAGGAGCCGCGGGGTCGGTGGTGGCAGGAGCCGCGGGGTCCGTGGTGGCAGGAGCCGCGGGGTCTGTGGTGGCGGCAGCAGAGGCGGCGGTTAGTGTCCCAGTGTTCGCGGTCCCGGTTCAAATGATGGCGCCTGGAGCGGCGCATGCGCAGATGGAGCTCTCATCCAAGGGCTCCAATTGCGCACGCGCCCGCTGCCGGCGCCATCATTTGAAACTGGGACCGCGGACAAACTGGGTAACCTGCTGCACAGCCACCCGCACGCACAGAGTGGCAGCAAGCAGGCGGCCCGCACACCCTGCGTGCAAGCGGCCGGGTACCTGTGCTTGCGTGCGGGTGGCAGCCGGGTACCTGTGGCTGCGTGCGGGCAGCAGTCGGGTGCCTGTGCCTGCTTGTGGGCAGCAGCCGGGTGCCTGTGTGCGGGAGGCAGCCGGGTGCCTATGTGAGGGCGGCATCCGGGTGCCTGTCGGTGTCGGCTGCCGCCCGCACACAGCCACAGGTACCCGGCTGCCACCTGTATGCAAGCACAGGTACCCAGCCGCTTGCATGCAGCCACAGGCACCCAGCCGCCCGATCGCCGCACAGACAGGACCCCCAGGTAAAGCTATATTCGGATTTTAAGACGCACCCCTCATTTTCCTCCCAAATTTTTGGGAGGAAAAGTGCGTCTTATAATCCGAAAAATACGGTACATACCAAACAAATTTAAATATTAGACAAAGATAACACAAGTAAACACAAAATGTAGTTTATAAATGAAAGTCTTTATTATTAAGGGAAAAAGAAATCCAAACCTACAGGGCCATGTGTGAAAAAGTGATTGCCCCCCTTTTAAAACATAAATTAACTATTGTTTATTACATCTTTGAAAAGCTGAGTTCAATTTGCCTAACCACACCTAGGCCTGATTACTGCCACATCTGTTCTCAATCAAGAAATCACTTAAATAGGACCTGCCTAACAAACGTGAAGTAGACCAAAAGGTCCTCAAAAGCTAGACATCATGCCGCGATACGAAGAAATTCACGAACAAATTAGAAACAAAGTAATTGAGATCTATCAGTTTGGAAAAGGTTATAAAGCCATTTCTAAAGCTTTGGGACTCTAGTGAAACAACGTGAGAGCCAATATCCACAAATGGCAAAAACACGGAACAGTGGTGAACCTTCCCAGGAGTGGCTGGCCATCAAAATTACCCCAAGAGCCAGTGACGACTCATCAAAGAGGTCACAAAAAACCTCAGAACAACATCCAAAGAACTGCAGGCCTCACTTGCCTCAGTTAAGGTCAGTGTTCATGGGTCCACCATAAGAAAGAGACTGAGCAACAATGGCTTGCATAGCAGCGTTCCAAGACTAAATACACTGCTGAGCAAAAAGAACATAAAGGCTCCTCTCAGTTTTGCCTGAAAACATCTTAATGATACCCAAGACTTTTAGAAGAATACTCTGTGGACTAATGAGACAAAAATTTTACTTTTTGGAAGGTGTATTACATCTGGCGTAGAAGAACCACACCATTTCAGAAAAGGAACATCATACCAACAGTAAAATATTGTGGTGGTAGTTGATGGTCTGGGGCTCTTGTGCTGCTTCAGGATCTGGAAGACTTGCTGTGATACATGGAACCATGAATTCTGCTGTCTACCAAAAAGTACTCAAGGAGAATGTCTGGCCATCTGAACCGCACTTGGGTTATGCAGCAGGTTAATGATCCAAAATACACCAGCAAGTCCGCCTCTGAATGGTTTAAGAAAAACAAAATTAAGACTTAGGAGTGGCCTTAATCCGATTGAGATGTTTGACCTTAAAAAGCTGGTTCATGCTCGAAAAACCTCCAATTTAAGTGAATTACAACAATTCTGCACAGATGAGTGGTACAAAAATCCTCAAGAGTGTTTTAAAAAGACTCATTGCCAGTTATCACAAATGCTTGATTGCAGTTGTTGCTGCTAAGGGTTACTCAAACAGTTATTAGATTCAGGGGCAATCACTTTTTCACACAGGGCCCTATAGCTTTGGATTTAATTTTTCTTTAATAATAAACTGCATTTTGTGTTATCTTTGACTAATATTTAAATTACCGTATTTTTTTCGTTTTATAAGACGCACCCCAAATTCAGAGCGAAAAAAGGTGAAAAAAATGGGGTCCGTCTTGTAATCCGGTGGTGTCTTACCGGAGGGTTCTGTAATGGTGGTGGAGGAGTCACAGGAAGCAGGGGCGGTGGGTGTACTAAAAACTGTAGGTTGTGCTGGTGCAGCGGTGAAGGATCGGTCTGCGGTGGAGACTCGGGCTGCCGTGCTGGGGCAACTGCTGCGGCAGCGGCTGAGCGTGGTGAGGTCTTCAAAGAAAAGGCGCCCTTAGTCAGAGCAGATTGAGCTCTAGGTTTAATGGTAAGCCGAGATCTCATCTACGCAAATGCCACCTCCGGGTGCCATTTTCCTGAAGTCTGCTGGAGGGAGATCAATGGGCTGGAGGCGGCATCTGTGCAGATGAGAGCTTGCGCCGAGAGCGCCATCTACGCACGCGCCGACTCTGGGCGGCATTATTTGAAGTCACCGCCCGAACCGCAGCGCCAGTCCAACCACCGGAGACCTCGCACAGCAGTCCCAGCCTCCAGAGACTCCACGCAGACACCGCACAGCTGCTGCAGCCACCGGAGACCCCGCACAGCTACTGCAGACACCGCAAAGCCTCCCCAGCAGCAGCTGCCAGAGATCCTGCACAGTGGCTTCAGACACCACACAGCCGCCGCAGCCCCTGCAAGCCACTGCAGCCCCAGCACAGCCGCCTCAGCATTCCCCCAGCCTTTTGTGACCCCTCTCCACTACCCCGGTAAGCTACATTCAGATTATAAGACGCACCCCTCACATTTGGGAGGAAAAGTGCGTCTTATAATCCGAAAAATACGGTAGTTTGGTGATCTGAAACATTTAGGTGTGACAAACATGCAATAGAATAATAAATCAGGAAGCAGGCATACACTTTTTCACACCACTGTAATAAGGTAATTTTTTCAAATATTAGCATGGGCCCACCGACCTATAGTGAGGCCCAAGGTATCACCATTTTTTAGCTATTAAGGTTTTAGTAGAAAAACATTATAGAGCCTATGAGTTAGTATTAAAGAGAGATTGTCACCCACAAAACATTAATTTAACCACCTATAAAGGTAGGTAGGAGACTTAGCCACTATATAAAAAATACATATAGTATAGATTTTAGTGGTTTCGTTTTCAGAGGAAAAAAAAAATAAGTTTACAAATGAAGGGCTTTGGTGCACTATTATTCCACCTATATGTCTAAACTAAGAGCACTGTCATCTTCTGCAGGAGCACAGCCGTTCTCTGTCTCAGTGTGCGCTCTCATCACTGGTCTCTGTCTGCAGTATACTCCCGAGTGATGACCGCAGCCAACAGCCAGTGATGAGATGCATTCTCAAACTGTGGTCTTTCCTCAACAGCTCCTGTTTGCAGCCAGTGATCAGCACTGTACTGCAGAAAGAAACTAGCAATCAGAGCGAACACTGAGACTGAGAACGGCTGTGCTCCTGCAGTGTCACTAGTAGGTGCCGAGCTGCAGACTGAGTTCAGGCAGGGCTCACTTGAGCGCTGTCAATCAAGATATGACAGTTTGCAGTATGCAAATTGAGGGGATACGAGTAAAGTGAAGCCCCCTCAATTGCAAATTAAATTGCTTATTTCTGGAAACAAAACCATTAAAATCAGGTATAATTTTTATAGTGGCTAAGACCACTAAATACTATATACGTAGTTTAAAGGTTTTTGCTTTTCTAGTTTTGTTTTTCATGCTGCTGTCAGATTTAACAGCTAAAATCTGCTGACAGATTACCTTTACTTAGCGTTTTGGGGGTGACAGAACCCCATTAATGGGACTCTGTCAGTAGGTGTTTGCTATTTAATCTGACAGCAGCCCAATGTAGTAGAAGAGAGCATGATTCCAGTGATGTATCAATTACTGTACTGCTCGGTGCAATTTTTCTATAATCCTTGTTTTCTCTGTCATAGATGTAGCAATGGTTAGATTGCTAACCTATGTATAACCCCACCCACATGGAAGAAAGCTGCTAATCATTGGTGGGGACAGGGTTACATAGATAATCTAGGCTTGAATGCGGGTGAGACCAAGGGGTGCTTCACACACAGCGAGCTCGCTGCCGAGATCGCTGCTGAGTCACGCTTTTTGTGACGCAGCAGTGACCTCATTAGCGATCTCGCTGTGTGTGACACTGAGCAGCGATCTGGCCCCTGCTGCGAGATCGCTGCTCGTTACACACAGCCCTGGTTCGTTTTCTTCAAAGCCGCTCTCCCGCTGTGACACACAGATCGCTGTGTGTGACAGCGAGAGAGCGACAAATGAAGCGAGCAGGGAGCAGGAGCCGGCATCTGACAGCTGAGGTAAGCTGTATCCAAGATAAACATCGGGTAACCAAGGTGGTTACCCGATATTTACCTTAGTTACGAGCCTCTGCAGCTCTCACGCTGCCTGTGCTGCCGGCTCCGGCTCTCTGCACATGTAGCTGCTGTACACATCGGGTTAATTAACCCGATGTGTACAGCAGCTAGGAGAGCAAGGAGCCAGCGCTAAGCAGTGTGCGCGGCTCCCTGCTCTCTGCACATGTAGCTGCATTACACATCGGGTTAATTAACCCGATGTGTACTGTAGCTATGGTAGGAGAGCAAGGAGCCAGCGCTCAGTGTGCGCGGCTCCCTGCTCCCTGCACACACAGCTGTGCGCTGGTAACTAACGTAAACATCGGGTAACCATACCCGATGTTTACCTTAGTTACCAGTCTCCGCAGCTTCCAGACGGCGGCTCCGTGCAAGCGCAGCGTCGCTTGCACGTCGCTGCTGGCTGGGGGCTGTTCACTGGTCGCTGGTGAGATCTGCCTGTTTGACAGCTCACCAGCGACCATGTAGCGATGCAGCAGCGATCCTGACCAGGTCAGATCGCTGGTCGGATCGCTGCTGCATCGCTAAGTGTGAAGGTACCCCTAGTCCTGAAGTGATAATCTCCTGTTAGTAAAACACTGATTGTATTGAAATTACAGCACACAGCTTAATAAGTGATACATCACTGGAATCAGGGTCTCAACACCTACCTCATGCTGCTCTTAGATTACATAGCAAAATCCTGCTGACAAATTCCCTTTCAATCTACCAATATGTTCTATTTTAAAAGATCTTAAAATGTGTTGAAAAAATTTCAAATGATTTTTCTTTCTCTTTTTTTTGCGAGAGATCATCTACTTTTCAAAGTGTTGATCCAAATCATGTCAATTGTCCACATACAAGTGCATCTCAATAAATTAAAATATCATCAAAAAGTTAATTTATTTCAGTATTTCAATACAAAAAGGGAAACAGATATGTTATATAGAGTCATTACAAACAGAATTATCTATTTCAAGTGTTTATTTCTGTCAATGTTGATGATTATGGCTTATAGTCAATGAAAACCCAAAAGTTATTATCTCAGAAAATTAGAATAATTATCACAAAACACCTGCAAAGGCTTCCTAAGCGTTTAAAATGGCCCCTTAGTCTGGTTCAGTAGGTTACACAATCATGGGGAAGACTGCTGACTTGACAGCTGTCCAGAAGGCAGTCATTGTCACACTCCACAAGGTAGGATTGTTGAGAAAACGTAATTAAAAAATGTTGTGCAGATTCAAAAGGAGTGGACTGCTGCTGGAGTCAGTGCTTCAAGAGCCATCACACACAGACGTATCCAGGACATAGGCTACAACCGTTGCATGCTTTGTGTCAAGCCACTCATGACCAATAGACAACACCAGAAGCGTCTTACATGGGCCAAGGAGAAAAAGAACTGGACTGTTGCTCAGTGGTCCAAGGTGTTGTTTTCAGATGAAAGTACATTTTGTATTTCATTTAGAAAGAGAGTGGAGAGGCCACAATCCAAGCTGCTTGACGTCTAGTGTGAAGGTTCCACAATCAGTGATGGTTTGGGGAGTCATGTCATCTGCTGATGTAGGTCCACTGTGTTTTAGCAAGACCAAAGTCAGCGCAGTCATCTACCAGGACATTTTAGAGCACTTCATGCTTCCCTCTGCCCACAAGCTTTATGGAGATGGAAATTTCCTTTTCCAGCAGGACTTGGCATTTGTCCACACTGCCAAAAGTACCAATACCTGGTTTAATAATCACAGTATCACTGTGCTAGATTGGCCAGTAAACTCGCCTGACCTAAACCGCCTAGAGAATCTATAGGGTATTGTCAAGAGGAAGATGACAGACACCAGACCCAACAATGCAGACGAGAGACACCAGACCCAACAATGCAGATGAGCTGAAGACTGTTATCAAAGCAACCTGGGCCACACCGCATTGATGCAGTAATTCATGCAAAAGGAGCCCCGACCAAGTATTGAGTGCATTTACTGTACAGACTTTTCAGTAGGCCAAAATTTCGGAGGTTAAAATCCTTTTTTTCAGTTGCTCTTATATAAAATTATAATTTACTGAGATAATGACTTTTGGGTTTCTATTTTCTGTAAGCCATAATCATCAACATTAAGGCGGGCTTTACACGTTGTGACATCGCTATCGATATATCGTCGGGGTCACGTCATTAGTGACGCACATCCGGTGCCGGTAGCGACATCGCAACGTGTAATTCCTAGGTGCGACGATGAACGAGCGCAAAAGCGTAAACAATCGCTGATCTGTGTCACGTTGTTCATTTCCATAATGTCGTTACTGGTGCAGATACAATGTTGTTTGTCGTTCCTGCAGCACCTCACATCGCTGTGTGTGAAACCGCAGGAACGACAAACATCTCCTTACCTGCGTCCACAGGCAATGCGGAAGGAAGGAGGTGGGCGGGATGTTATGTCCCACTCATCTCCGCCCCTCCGCTTCCATTGGCCGGCCGTTTAGTGACATCGCTGTGACGCTGAACGCACCTCCCCCTTGAAGGAGGGATTGTTCGGCGATCACAGCGACGTCGCCGACCAGGTATGTGCATGTGAAGCTGCAGTAGCGATAATGTTCGCTACGGCAGCAAGCACCAGATATCACATGTACGACGGGGGCGGGTGCTATTGCGCTCAACATCGCTAGCAATTGCTAGCGGTGTCGCAGCGTGTAAAGCCCGCCTTACAGAAATAAACAGAAATAAACACAAGATATAGATCACTCTGTTTGTAATGACTATATAATATATGTTTCCATTTTCGTGTTGAATTACTGAAATAAATTAACTTTTTAAGGATATTGTAATTTACTGAGATTCATTTGTATTAAAGGGGTTATGTGGGACTGTTTAATTTTTTTCTACTGCGGGTTTAAGAACTAAATAGGCAGGTAGTGGCTACCTACCTGCCTACTATGGCTGATGCCGATCTCTGCACAGAGCGGACACAGACTACTCCTGCTAGGGATTCTGCAGGTTGCACTGATGTCAGGTCTACAAAGTAACGTGTGATTTACTGATTTACAGCCGTCTCTCCCACTACCTAACTACAGGAATCGGGCTGCCAATCAGAAGGACGTCTGCAGTCATGCCCTGTTGACAGAGCAGCTGAGAAAAGTAAGATCTGCTGTGTTGACATGGAGCACCTGAATCACCCACGAGAGCAGTCAGTGATCGCTCTGAGTCGGAGCCGGCTAGAAAAATAATTAGCAACTGCCTGTTACATTTTAGGTCCATAATAAAAAAAAAAAACCTTTAATAGTCCTGGATAACCCCTTTAAGTATTACTATTTAAACTATGTAAGTTGAAAGTGATGCAGATGTTTTATTCAAATATCCCTTACGTAGAAATAGTGGTCGTTTCATAAGATCAACTCAATACAGAGACTACAGCAGAGACTACAGGCTTTTGTCATCAATGATTTTTCCAAATAGAAATAATGCATGGGGGAAAAAATGTTACTTTAAAGTATATGTGTTGTGAACGTGACTATCATAAATAACCAAATGAAGTGTGTTCAGCTGTCTTTAACATCTCCATTCATTTTTATGGAGAAGAACAGCTCATGCTTATCCTGTCCTCTCGAGAACATAGATTTGGGGCCCCTAATTGTGGGAAATGGTGGGAGTCACAGAGGTTAGACTTTGACCTATGGTAGCTTAGTTTTATAACATTTTGTAAGACAACCCCTGTAAATTAAGCCTAAGCAAAGGGATTGTCTGGTCTAAATCCATAAATGAGCAGTCCCTCTATGTAGATGTAGCCTTGCTCAATACATTTGCACTAAGTGAGGCCGCACTCTAGTCAGATTCTGGCCAAGAGTCTCATACTCGCAGCCACGTGACTGCTGTTCTTGGCTTTAAAACTGGTGAATCCTCACAGTGCACTTTGCATTGGATGTGAAGATTCAGCATTGAGTCACATTACACCAGACAACCCCTTTAAGAATTAAGTTACAAGTTTCTCAGGCTGTGTCTGGAATGTAATATGACCTGCTTGTTTCTAGATCAGTCATGAGTGCTTTGGATCTCTTGAAGTCACATACTAGATAACCATTGTAGCAAGTCTGGTTGCTACAAGCATAAACATCCAAGTACCTCTGAATACTTTGCTTAGAAATATAATATACATTTTAATATACTATAACTCTGACATATCTTCCTTCTTGTGCTGATTAGAATAATCTGATGAGAAAAGTATACATGTGTACTTTTTAGGAGAGCAAAGATAAGGTTTCTCAGCTACTTGTTTACTGATCAATGGTACTTTAATAGCCCATTTACGCATCAGATGTGCATTGAACGATCTGCAATAGATTGTTCAGTGCGTATAGGCAGCCATTGTTTTTGGTAGCACAGGTTCTGTTTATACAGGACAAAGCACTGCCGAGAACAATGATCTTTTGTGCAGAACATGTCTAGCATTGACTTATCTGCCTGAAGAACAGAACCCGTAGAAGCCTAATTACAGGCGAAACGGCCGTCGTCCACAGCGAGGGGCCGCATCCAGGTCTCCTCCCGCCCGCTTATATCCTGCACCTTTCGATTATGGAATAAAGAATTACCGGTAAAGAAGCTACTGTGCGGTCTATTTCTTCTCATCTTGGATCACATGTCTAGCATTGACTTATCTGCCTGAAGAACAGAAGGATTGATCATTTAAATTCAGACCATTAATTGTTTTGTCCCCCAACATCATCTGTTGGAGGAGTCAGGAGGCTTTTATATACATTAGTTGGTTGGACAGTGCCACTGAATTTGATGAGTTTGGCCAACTACAATGTGTACCAGAGCCTCAGATGACTGAGTTTTATAGTATTGTCACCATAGCATTAACTTTTTTCAAAGGCTATTAGCCAATATGAGACCACCATCAATCTTTTGCCCAGGATGCACCTATGAACCAGTTTTCCTTTATGTGCACATGTGTACATTCCCTGATTGCATAAAATGCTCTTACTACATGAAGTCACAGGTTTTTCTTCCCCCAAAGGAGATTGTCCTGAAGGGACGCCATAAAAGGAGTTCTTGGCCACAAGAAACCCCTACACCAAGTTGACAAGCTGGTCTACATTCTTAGGGAATCCATGCCCATCAAAAAGACATTCAGGGACCAAATTCTATGTTTTATGGCACCTCTAGCGCAACTCCTGCTGCTCTGCATTAGAAATAGCAACGTGTTATCCAGGTAGGTTGCCAAAGCATCCATATAAGTGCACCACAGCACATCCACTTCATGACTTGGCAACGACTACTTGGGAACACCTGACCTGTTGGCAATAGGACATCTCACCAACTTACATGGATCTAGTTGGTTGTCCTTAGCAAGTGCACCCTCATTCTTTACAATCACTGTAATTTATTAGTGAAACTCTTGGAAAAGCACCTGATGTGTGTTTACCTCAACAGGAAGTATTTTACAACAACTCCTAATTTTTTAAACCTTTCAGTAGAAAGCTTTGATAGTTTGCATAATGCTGTCTAGCTTATTTATTCATAGTTTTTTAAGGATAAAGGTAGACTTAAGTCCATTGATTTCAACCCATAGCCTAACATGTTGATCCAAAGGAAGGCAAAACCCCATGGGACCGATAGTAAGCTCCTTCCCAACTTCACATACAGCAATCCGTCACGCTAGGGACAGAGAAGTACCAAGCGAATGACGAAAGGGAAAGGAAGGGAAACTCTGCGTCTACAAAAGGGGGGGATGGTGACCCCTGACCAAACCAACTGCTGGCCTCTGGGGTCCCTCACCTCCCTAGATAGGTTCTGCACATATGCGCTGATCCAGATACCTGACCTTAGGATGACCCTAGAGCTGGGCCCTAGATTGTCCTTGTCCCTGTCGCAGTCCTAGGTGTAAAAAGATCATTAGAAAGGTCTCTGTACGAGGGGCGATTCAAAACTAATGATAATCGGTTATTTCTATTGCACACAGAAATTAAAATAAAATGTTTTCTTCTCTCTTAGGTACCCACTAGTCCAGGAAAAAAAAATAACTTAAATAGGCCACGATTCCCGGGAGCTACAGTCATTTGAATATGAACTGCCGAGGAGTGAACATCACAATGGAAAAAAACTAGCTCAGAGCTGTCATCAAATACCTCTGCTTGAAAAAAATGACTACCAAAGACATACACAGCGACTTGGAGGAAACATTGGGGGACTCTTCTCCTCCATATTCCACAGTTGCACGCTGGGTCAAGGAATTTAAGCTGGGAAGAACATCGACGGAAGATGAACATCGTGAAGGACGCCCATCCACGTCCCTCAATGAATAAAACGTGAAAAAATTGAAGAAGTTGTATTGGCAGATCGAAGAGTGACTATCAGACATGTAGCTGAGGTCACAGGGATCTCATATGGCAGTATTCAAAGAATCCTTGCAAAAGAATTGCATATGAGAAAGGTCTCCGCGCGTTGGGTACCAAAAATGTTAACTGACGAGCAAAAGAAGAAATGAGTTGACATTTCAATAGCAAATCTCAAAAAGTTCCAAGCAGACAAGGAGAATTTTTTGTCACGTTTTTTGACCATGGACGAGACCTGGATCCACCACTTTGATCCCGAAACTAAACAACAATCGATGACATGGAAACGAGCCGACGAACCGACGCCAAAGAAATTCAAAGTGTCAAGCTCAGCAGGGAAGGTTATGGCGTCCGTTTTTTGGGATGTTGAAGGAATTATTATGGTGGACTATTTGGAGAAGGGAGCCACTATTACGGGCTCCTACTATGCAGAACAAAAAAGAAGACTGCGGGAGGCTATCAAGGAGAAAAGGCGCGGCAAACTGCGGGCTGGAGTGCTGTTTCACGCGCCGGCTCACAAAGCTGCAGTTGCCATGGCAACCATTCAAGAAGCGAGCTTTGAACTGGTGGAACACCCCCCCCTATTCGCCAGATCTAGCCCCCAGTGACTTCTTTCTCTTTCCTCACCTCCAGGAACACCTCCGGGGCAAGAAATTTGACGACAATAGCGATGTGATAACCGCTGTTGAGGATTTTTTTGAGGGTCAAGATCAAGAATTTTTTTCAAAGGGAATTCTAAGTTTAGAAAAGAGATGGACTAAATGTATAGACTTGTTAGGAGACTATGTAGAATTTTTTTTTTTTTTAATATATTCATTGTGTTTATTATTGATTATCATTACTTTTGGATCGCCCCTCGTACTGTCCCCTCATATATTTGTGCATTGTAATAAGATCGCCTCTAAGCCTTTGTTTTTTCAAACTGAATAACCCCAAGTTTAATAACCTATCTTGGTATTGCATTTCACCCATTCCCTTAATCACCTTAGTTGCTCATTTCTACCCATGCTGTAGTTCAGCTTGGTCTTATACACCGAAGACCAAAATTGTAGTGTGACTGCACTTGTGACTTGTTACTAATGCTTAATAATTGTTTTACTTCAGTTTTAGATTTCACTGATCCCTTCAGCACAGAAGTAAAGCCAAGAATTCTTTTAATGGGATTACGAAGAAGTGGGAAATCCTCCATTCAGAAAGTTGTGTTTCATAAGATGTCACCAAACGAAACGCTTTTTTTGGAAAGTACCAACAAAATTTGCAGGGAAGATGTGTCCAACAGCTCTTTCGTAAACTTCCAAATCTGGGATTTTCCTGGCCAGATTGATTTCTTTGATCCAACATTTGACTATGAAATGATTTTCAGAGGAACAGGAGCACTGATATTTGTCATTGATTCACAGGTAAGTTCTCCTAAATGATCAACACTCAGACTGAAAATATTTTCAATATTTTAAAGTGTGTTTTTTTTTTCCTGTCCGTTATTAGGTTAAAGATCATATATGACATGAGATACCACCGGGTTTGACTTTTTTATTAAGCACAATCACTCTGATTCATCAAAACTGGTGATTTTCTTGCCGGTCTTAATGAGGAGGTGTGGCGGAGACAGATGCTTCTGATTGATGAAGAGCTGCATCAGGCGTGTCTGATTAGTAGTGTGATATCTTACTTCAGTCCCTGATTAGGAAATGCCGCAGCTCATCATGAATTAGACCAGTGTTTCCCAAATTCAATCCACAGGGCCATCAACAGGTCATGTTCTTAGGAATTCCTTAGTATTGCACAGGTGAGAGAAAATGTGTCAATTTCTGATGTTTTGATAATGATTCCTTCACCTGTGCAATGCAAATGAAATCCTGAAAACGTCATCTGTTGGGGACCCTGAGGACTGCAATTTCGGAAACACTGAATTAGACAATCTGGGGTGTTAAACACAGCTCCGCTTCTTGGAGAAACTGGTGTGAAAACATTAAAAGTTGCAAAATTGTTGTGTAACTCTGAGTTGAGCCAACATTTTGCCACTTTTCAAAGCAATTTTCACCAGAATTCTGTGAAAATTGCTCCTATTAAACAGGGCCATGTTTTATTTTGTTGATAATGTCTGAAACCTGGCAATTTAAAACTTTAGAGGGTTATTGTCAACACTGCAAGCTATCACTTCTCTGCAGAAAATGCTGGTCAATTACAATTGAGGGACTTTGGGGCATGCAAAACCAGTGGGTGAAAGGGTTCACTGAACACCCTAATAAGCATATTGATTAAACCTCAGTTTCTGCAAAACAGAGGCAGCAATTAGAACATTAAAGATGAGATTTTAATAGTGCCTATATCCAGCACAAGACTATGATTTTTTTACACAAGCCTTTTGGGCTTACACACCTTCTTTAAGGATAACCTGTCAAAATCTAAAGGTTGGGGTCACATGGATGTACCATATGTTCTCTCTTGTGAGAGAATCGGGTAGATTATACTAATGACACTCAATTCAAACCCTGATCAAAGTGTGATTCAATTCTCTCGAATGCGAAAATCGGAACAAATTCCTCTATCTTCTCCATTGTCTGTGTCAGCGACTATCGAACTGCACTCACATGAATTTGACATAATGGGATTAAAATGCGTGTAAGAAAATGCACTAAAAGACGCAATGAAAAAGGCAAGTACAGTCATAAAGTCTTGGCTGCAAATAGATTTTCCATCACTGAGAAAATCAACTTTGATCATCATGTAAATTAGGGTACAACTGCACTGAGGACAGATCAATGCTCCACATCATTCCCTGCTCAGTGCCATCCCTATGTTCTTAGATAATACAACACTATCTGCAGTGTATAAATCTACCCTAAAAACTCATAATGAAAAAAAAAAATTCTTAGGCTATGTGCACACATTGCGTAATTGCATGCAGTTACGCTGCGATCTGCACCACAGCGTAACTGCATGCGTCCTGCGTCCCCCGAGCAATGTATGGAGATTGTGCAGGAGACATGCGCACATAGCGTATTAGAGCGCAGCGCTTCGGCTGCTGCCCGAAGCGCGCGTTCTAAGAAGTGACATGTCACTTATTCCGTGCACTCTGTATGCATCCCCTGCTCTGTCTATGGCAGTGGCTGGGAGGGGCTACATGCAGAGCCCATGAAATCAGCTTTTGTTTCTGCAGCGATTTGAAGCACATGTGTGATGTTCAAATCGCTGCAGAAATTTCTGTAGGGCCAGTACGCAACGTGCGCACATAGCCTTATGGTCAAAAAAAAAATAATTGCTGTGTTCTTAAAAGCCGAAATTATAAACTATACTGGAATAGAATCTTGGAGATGGGAATACCCATTTAAGGAAGTAACTAAAAGCTGATTGACATGGATCCAGCTTCAGTCACATCCACAACAGCTTTTGCTGGTGAAAGCAGCGGATGATCATATCTTGCAGTAGAGATGGGTGGATAAAATTTGTGGTACTATGGCCCTTTGGCCAGACCAGTATTCTCCGGCTGCTGGACAGGAGGCTCACAAATTACTTACTTTCTGGGATCCACAGAGCAGTTTTAGAATAACTAGGTTGATGCAATGTAATCTGTGCGTCACACTGCAATGATGACATTGGTTAATTTGAAGCTACGTCAGGGATCCTGGAAGATAACAGATTTATGAGCCTCCTGTCCAGCAGCCAGAAACTACTGACCTAGCTGAGGGAACAGAATATCATAAATCTATCTGCCCATCACTAGTCAGCGCTCTACACTGACTCTGTAAAGGCAGGCCTGATCTCTACTGCTCTGACTGCATTCAGAATTGTGTTGTATTTACGAGATGATTGCCTAATAGTGGTGTCACACACAGCGACGACGACAACGACATCACTGCTAAGTCGCCATTTTCTGTGGCGTAGCAACGACCTCAACAGCGACGTCGCTGTGTGTGACACATAACAACGATCAGACCCCTGCTGCGAGATCGCTGCTCGCTCTTGAATATTCCAGGTCATTTTTTGATCGCTGCTATCCCGCTGCGCCACATGCATTCATTGTGTTTGACACCACAGCAGCGACGGTTGCGACGACGCTGAAGGCAGTGACGTAGGACTGAAGGCAGGACAAGGGCGTGTTTTTACGGTGTATTTTACAACGCCCCCACGACTTTGATTGATGGTCACAACAGCGTTCCAATTGGATACCTTGCCGAAGGCATTACAGTGATTTCATTCTTTAAGTTCCATTCTTTGTTCCACGTAGTAGAGTCTCTGTCTGGTGTCGCTAGTGTGTCGTTCTTTGTGTCTTCCTTTGTTTGGCACGGTCACCCAATCAGGCGCCGCTGTAGTGATCACCAATCGGAACAGAGGGGCGTGAAAAAGGCAACGCAAAGGCGCTGTAGTGATCACCAATCGGAACAGAGGGGCATGAAAAGAGGCAATGCAAAGCATGTCTAGGGGTAAACACCACGCCTCTATCAAGGTCTGAGTCATCGCACAGCGACGCGTGTGACACGTCCCAACGACCGTCGAGGTCGCTATGCTCGCTGCTCCGTCGCTGCTTAAAATTACATGTTTGACAGCTAACTAGCGATCATGTAAGGTCGCTGTTACGTCACAGGAAATGGTGACTTAACAGCGACGTCGTTGTCGCTGTCGTTGTGTGTTAACCCAGCATAAGCCGGATACAGCTATAGAAAACTTTTCAATACGAAATTATTTACTTGAGGATTTTAATACTCAAAATGTACATAAGTCCCCATTCAATCGGCAATTTTTTATGTATGTGTACTATCCATTTTTTCACAGATAGCACAAGGGCACATTATAGTTTATGTACTATATGTGTCCATTTTTTTCCCACAAAGAGAGAGTCTCAAAAAGATAATACGGAGATGTGTACAACTTTAGTTTATGGTTTAAACTCACCAAATCTAACGATAAGGTCCATGATTTTAATGGAGAACACAGGACTGGCATCAGTATGCTGTCCATTTGAAAGTCAGAACTGTGAATTTGGCTTTCATATGTGTCCATTCTCTGACAACACACAGTGAAATGGCGAGGAATGTAAAATAGATTAGAACATTGCATACATTTTCATTTATACAGTGATTAAACATTATTTACATAATGCTGACAGAATTTTTCTCATCTGACACTAAAGTCTATGGTGGAAAAAAAAAATTTCTTACGTGTATTATTACTCTAGCAAATCTTTCAGGCAGATAGAACACGTCCTCATAAAGGTACATGCCCATTGCTTGCGTTCAGTTTTTGTCTTGTTCTGGACACTGTGTATTTTTGCCTTGTCAAAAACGCAATGTTTTACAGTCCAAGAAAAGTGGATGGGATTAATAGAAATCTCCTGCCCATTATCTTTACTTTTTATGCTGTGTGAACTCACCTGGTTTGCATTTTTCCAATCCGCAGCATTTCAATGTCTCTTGTGTGTAAGCGAGTTTTCTGTGCAGAATCTCCTCATAGACTGGCATTAAATGCAGAAAATCCGCAGGTGAAAAACGCAAGGTGGAAACGCATCAAAAACACATGTAATCCGCACCTTAGAATGTCAATACCAGGAAGTTTCAAAAACAAAGCAGTATGAGTAAAGTATGAGATACCAAACACAGACATAAAACGCAGCATCGAAAAAGCGATATAACAGCATGTAAAAAAGGCACACAAAAATGAGATGAAAACAAGCACGTAAACTAAGGTGCAGAAATGGTGCTGAAATTCTGCAGCGTCGAAAACTCAACAAATACTGATTGTGAGAACGTAGCCTTATAATCCATGCGGCTGTTCACATATCCGTGTAATATTGCAGACCAAGTGGTCTGCATAAAATAATGGAGATTTGTATGATTTCAATCTGAGTCAAGGAACAAAATGCAATGCAAGTCTATGAGTACGTGGAATAAAAAAAACCTTGAAAAAACTTAAAAAAAAACCCTGATGAAATTGTTGATTGTTAAAACTGACACATTGGCCATAGAGAGATGAAACTCTGATCCAAGACACTGATGAAATGGCAGAAACCAAAAAACTACATCTAAAAATAAAACATAGCAAGGATGAATAGGTGCCAACTGCTCTAACTACACGAAACACAAACAAAAGGGAAACAGCAGCGCTCCTCAAGTACCCAGATATATGCCAACAAAAAATATATGACATTTAAACTGCATAAATGCTATATAGAATATACTTAGAAAAATGAAGGTTCTTTGCGTAAAAGTTGGGCAATTCTTTTGTGCCCCTCACCGTAGCAAGGCGATCTTTCTTTGATGGGACCCTATACTAGTGTCATGGCTCTCCCGGACGAAAGGTTTATACAAATGCATCTCAATAAATTAGAATATCCTCATAAAGTTAATTAATTTCAGTAATTCAATACAAAAAGGGAAACACATATATTATATAGAGCCATTACAAACCGAGTGATCAATTTCAAGTGTTTATTTCTGTTAATGTTGATGATTAAGGCTTACAGCCAATGAAAACCCAAATGTCATTATCTCAAAAAATTAGAATATTATATAAGACCAACTGAAAAAATTATTTTAAACTCCAAAATGTTGGCCTACTGAAAAGTATGTACAGTAAATGCACTTAATACTTGGTCAGGGCTCCTTTTGTATGAATTAAGGCATCAATGCAGCATGGCATGGAGGCGATCAGCCTCTGGCACTGCTGACGTGTTATGGAAGCCTTCAGCTCGTCTGCATTATTGAATCTGATGTCTCTCATCTTCATCTTGACAATACACTATAGATTGTCTATGGGGTTTAGGTCAGGCGAGTTTCCTGGCCAATCAAGCACAGTGATATTGTGGTTATTAAACCAGGTATTGGTACTTTTGGCAGTGTGGACAGGTGCCTAGTCCTGCTGGATAATGAAATTTCCATCTCCAAAAAGCTTGTCGGCAGAGGGAACCAAGAAGTGTTCTAAAATTTCCTGGTAGATGGCTGCGCTGACTTTGGTCTTGATAAAATACAGTGGACCTACACCATCAGATGACATGGCTCCCCAAACCATCACTGATTGTGGAAACTTCACACTAGACCTCAAGCAGCTTGGATTGTGGCCTCTCCACTCTTCCTCCAGACTCCAGGACCTTGATTTCCAAATTAAATGCAAAATTTACTTTAATCTGAAAACAACACCTTAGACCACTGAGCAACAGTCCAGTTCTTTTTCTCCTTGGCCCATGTATGACACGTCTGGCCTTGTCTTTTGGTCATGAGTGGCTTGACACAAGGAATGCGACAGTTGTAGCCCATGTCCTGGATACGTCTGTATGTGGTGGCTCTTGAAGCACTGACTTCAGCAGCAATCCACTCCTTGTGAATATCCCCCAAATTTTAAATGGCCTTTTCTTAATAATCCTGTCAAGACTGTGGTTATCTCGGTTGCTTGTGCACCTTTTTCTACCAGACTTTGTCTTTCCACTCAACTGTCCATTAACATGCTTGGATACAGCACTCTGTGAACAGCCAATGTCTTTAGCAATGACCTTTTGTTGGTTACCCTCCTTGTGGAGTGTGTCTTCCCCATGATTGTGTAGCCTACTGAACCAGACTAAAGGCCGCTTTATACGCAGCTACATTGCTAAAGTGATGTCGTTGGGGGTCATGGAATTCGTGACGCATATCCGGCCGTGTTAGCGATGTCATTGTGTGTGACACCTATGTGCGATCGAAAATCGTCGCAAAAACGTGCAAAATCATTTATCGTTTACATGCTCCCCTCTTCCCAATTATAGTTGCTGCTGCAGGTACGATGTTGTTGTTCCTCGTTCCTGTGGCAGCTCACATCGCTACGTGTGACACCGCAAGAACGAGGAACCTCACCTTACCTGCGGCCGCCGGCAATGCGGAAGGAAGGAGGTGGGTGGGATGTTCGTCCCGCTCATCTCCACCCCTCCGCTTCGATTGGGTGGCAGCTTAGTGACGTCGCAGTGACGCCAAACGAATCGCCCCCTTAGAAAGGAGGTGGTTCACCGGTCCCAGCGACGACGCTAAGCAGGTAAGTAATGTGACAGGTCCGAGCAATTTTGTGCGCCACGGGCAGCGATTTGCTCGTGATGCACAAACGATGGGGGCGGGTACGCATGCTAGCGATCTCGCTAGCGAGATCGCTGCGTGTAAAGTGGCCTTAAGAGTCGATTTTAATAACTAAAGGCCCCTTTACACACTGCAACATTGCTAGCGATATCGCTGTAACGTCACCGGTTTTGTGACGTAATAGCGACCTCCCCAGCGACATTGCAGTGTGTGAAACGCATCAGCGACCTGGCCCCCGCTGTGAGATTGCTGATCGCTACACATCTCTCAGGAACATTTTTTGGTCCTTTGTTTCCCTCTGCGCAGCAAGCATCGTTGTGTTTGACACCATTACAACGACTTCGTTAGCGACTTCCCTTTCAAATAGCTGCTTTGACACATCCCAACGACCAGCTAGGTCGTTCTGCCGGTCCGGATCGCTGCTGCGTCGTTGGCCAGGTTTACCTGTTTGACAGCTTACCAGAGACTTTGTAGCGATCCCGGCCAGGTTGGGATCACTTGTGGGATCGCTAGAAAGTCTCAGTGTGTAAAGGGGCCTTTAGGAAGCCTTTTCAGGTGATTTGTGGTAATTATTCTAATTTTCTGAGATAATGACTTTTGGGTTTTTATTGGCTGCAAGCCATAATCAACAACAGTAACAGAAATAAACACTTGAAATAAATAAATAGATCATTCTTTTTGTAATGACTCCATATAATATATGCGTTTCCCTTTTTGTATTGAATTACTGAAATAAATTAACTTTTTGAGGATATTCTAATTTATTGAGATGCACTTGTAAATATAGGAGCAAATAAGATCTAGCACTATTTATAACCACCCTGTGGCTGATGGGAGGAGAGCACAGTCAGAATAGGAGTCTGTCTACACCTCCAATATATACTGCAAAAACAAAAAACTGCATCTCTAAATGAAACATAGCAAGTGTGAATAGGTGCCAACTGCTCAAACTACATGAAACACAAACAAAAGGGTATTTCAGCACTCTATAACCATATAACCGACAAGACATATAAACATAGAATATATGAAATTTAAACTGCATTTATACTATATAGAATATACTTAGAAAAATGAAGGTTCTTTGCACAAAAATTGGCCAATTCTTTTTTGCCCATCAACCGCGGCAAAGTGACCTTTCTCTAATGGAACCCTATAGTAGTCTCATGCTTCTCCAGGTCTAAAAGTCTACAAATATATGGGCATATAAGATCTAGCACTTAATTAAAACCACCCTGGGGCTGATGGGAGGAGATCACAATCAAAGGCTTTCTATACCTCCAATATATCCTGCAAAAAAACAAACCTGCATCTCCAAATAAAATATGGCAAGTGTGAACAAGTACATTTTTTTATTTTGGCTTAGAAAAAATATCTCTAATGTCTGTATGAGCCCTAACAGCTCTCTAAATTACAAAAAAACACTGACATAATAATAAGAGTATATCATATTTTCTTCAGAGAAGAGTTGTACCAGTTGTATTTGTCTTTTAGAAACTCCTATAGACTCCAGGACTTGTCTGATTGCTGCCGGGAAGGAATGCCTCCAAGTCTTCATAGCTTTTTTTATAGAAATGGAATAATAATGCGATCGCTGAGATTCTGGAGTTTCCCTGCATGCAGTATCATTTTTCTACATTGTAGTATATATTTTGTAATGATCACAAAAACGGCGCATTGTGAATGTATTGCTGGGGGAAGCTAAACATAAAAATAAAACCGAGCAGAGAATTGTTTGGCAGCCATAATGAGATGTTGAAGAAGCTGCATGATCCGTTTGTTTAGACTCTAGGAAATATCTGCGTAGAGCTGTAGCCGCCCAAGCACCCTGGAATGTGGGATGAGTTTATTAACCACTTCTGCTACCACGGAACGTTGCTGATAGTTGTATAAATTGCCATCTAAATAAAAAAATAATGTTGATGTGTAGACTAGAGCAAGAAAAGCAGTGACGTGGCTCTGCTACTGCGTTGGAAAAATCTATAGACAAAAATGACTGCAAATTCTTGTGGCTGTATCCTCCTCAGTGGGGAGCGCTGCATAAATCATTGTGCAGCTCATCCTTCTCAATAATTTCACCCAAAAGAACCTGTGGAAAACACCGATGAAAAGGGTCTCTGTTCTTGTACTAGACCTGTGAAACGTAAACGCTATATAAACCCATGCATCCACTTTTTTTCTTTCAGTGTATTTTTAAATGAAAATAATTAAGATTTTGCAATATGTCTTCGTTAAAAAATCCCCACCGTTTTGTTGCTACAGCTTCTATGAAAACTATGCGTATTCACGGTAAAAAACAACAAGCAAACTCTGTGTAATCTGATTCTGCATTCATCTGTCCTGTAATGAATATCTTGTATATTACCACAAAGTAGGGTATAAAGGGAAGAAAGCCCAAGTGTAGATTAAATGCCTAGTTACAAAGGACAATTTCAGATCAGTAATACGTTACGGCAGTCAACTATATTCCAGTCACTTGCCGCTCATTTACTAGCCTATATACACCTGCCATCAAGCAATAGTCAGGACATAATGATCGATAATATGTTCGTTCTTCCTCATATACAGTACTGTACATATTATTGTAGCACATCACCTGTTTACACAGGGCACTGGGCAAATGATTTTCATGAGTAAAAATTGAATTGGCTTACAACCAAGAATTTTGCTAATTTTTGGGGCACATTTAGGGCAAACTGCTATAACTGCATTGTATACAAACTAAACAATACAGCAGCACTCTATATGGATGGAATATTACTGCTATATACAGTATACTTATAGAATGAAGGTACATGTAATAGGGGTTACAAAAAGACCTCTTCTTCCTTGTTACAGGGGAAATACCACGCTGCCTCTGTAAGGCTGCTTTCACACCTCCGGTTTTTGCTATGCGGCACAATCCGGCACTTTGCAGGAAAAACGCAACCATTTTTTTTTGCTGCCGTTTGCGTTTTTCCTGCATAGACTTTAATTAGTGCCGCATTGTGCCGCATGGCCTTGCGTTCGGTCCGGTTTTTGCCGCATGCGGCAGATTTAGCCGATGCGGCGGCCGGATGGAACGTTGCGTGGCACTTTTTTTGTGCGGCAAAAAAAAACGCATTCCGCCGCATCCGGCTGATGCGGCACTTTTCTCAATGCATCCCTATGGATGCCGGATGCGGCGCGATGCGGCAAAAAACGCATCCGGCCGCCGCATGCGGTTTATGCCACTGCGCATGCTCAGTAGCATGCCGCAAGCGGCAAAAACCAGACGGGCCGCATGTAAAAAACTTATGCAAAGGATGCGGTGTTTTCACCGCATCCGTTGCATAGGTTTCACAGCCGGATTGAGCCGCATGGCTCAAACCGGATGTGTGAAAGCAGCCTAAGAGGACTGGCTATCCTCACACCACAGATATACTGTGTATATTCCAAAGGGTATAATTTCTGTTACTATTACTGCTTTGTGCTACTTTGTCCTATCTACTTGGTGTATTCCAAATATGCACAGACTCAAGACACTGTTGTAATAATAAAATATTAATTATTCACTAACAAGACTATACTTAATACACTATATAATACTAGCACATCTAGATGAAAGCATATACTATACAAATACAATACAGGAAAACACCAAGTAATACCTTCCCAAATACTCAATTAAACCCACAATTGCATACCACCCACTTTGACACTCACCCAGTTAAATTTACAGCCCACCCAACACAATGATACTATCTATCCTTTTATTAAATGATGCTCAGCCATGTTGGTCACACATCCAGTTGCTACATCTGGCCAGAGAGAAAGAGCCACAGAAGAGAAACCCTCACAGGATATGAGGACAGCTTATATAAGAGATTAAGTTCCCTTATCATTGGCTGTAACCTGTGATGTCATGGAGGCGTGCATATAGGTAGGTGTTGAAGACTCCTCTCATCTAATAAAGTAAAGAAGTCAAATCCCATGGTCTCCTTTGTAGGACCAACCATCCAGCACAATTATACCTTCACATACAGTACAGAGCAAAAGTTTGGACACACCCTCTCATTCAAAGAGTTTTCTTTATTTTCATGACTCTGAAAATTGTAGATTCACATTGAAGGCATCAAAACTATGAATTAACACATGTGGAATGAAATACTTAAAAAAGTGTGAAACAACTGAAAATATGTCTTATATTCTAGGTTCTTCAAAGTAGCCACCTTTTGCTTTGATTACTGCTTTGCACACTCTTGGCATTCTCTTGATGAGCTTCAAGAGGTATTCACCGGAAATGCTTTTCACTTCACAGGTGTGCCCTGTCAGCTTTAATAAATGGGATTTCTTGCCTTATAAATGGGGTTGGGACCATCAGTTGTGTTGTGCAGAAGTCTGGTGGATACACAGCTGATAGTCCTACTGAATAGACTGTTAGAATTTGAATTATGGCAAGATAAAAAGCAGCTAAGTAAAGAAAAATGAGTGGCCATCATTACTTTAAGAAATGAAGGTCAGTCAGTCCGGAAAAAAGTGGGAAAACTTTGAAAGTGGCCCAAGTGCAATGTCAGAAACCATCAAACGCTACAAAGAAACTGTCTCACATGAGGACCGCCCTAGGAAAGGAAGAGCAAGAGTAACCTCTGCTGCTGAGGATAAATTTATCCGAGTCAACAGCCTCAGAAATCACAGGTTAACAGCAGCTCAGATTAGAGACCAGGTTAATGCCCCACAGAGTTCTAGCAGCAGACACATCTCTAGAACAAGTGTTAAGAGGAGACTTTGTGCAGCAGACCATCATGGTAAAATACCTGCTAGGAAACCACTGCTAAGGACAGGCAACAAGCAGAAGAGACTTGTTTGGGCTAAAGAACACAAGGAATGGACATTAGACCAGTGGAAATCTGTGCTTTGGTCTGATGAGTCCAAATTTGAGATCTTTGGATTCAACCACCGTGTCTTTGTGCGACGCAGAAAAGGGGAACGGATGGACTCTACATGGCTGGTTCCCACCGTGAAGCATGGAGGAGGAGGTGTGATGGTGTGGGGGTGCTTTGCTGGTGACACTGTTGGGGATTTATTCAAAATTGAAGGCATACTGAACCAGCGTGGCTACCACAGTATCTTGCAGTGGCATGGTATTTCATCCGGTTTGCATTTAGTTGGACCATCATTTATTTTTCAACAGGAAAATCCTCCCAAACACCCCTCCAGGCTGTGTAAGGGCTATTTGACTAAGAAGGCGAGTGATGGGGTGCTACGCCAGATGACCTGGCCTCCACAGTCACCAGACCTGAACCCATTTGAGATGGTTTGGGGTGAGCTGGACTGCAGAGTGAAAGCAAAAGGGCCAACAAGTGCTAAGCATCTCTGGGAACTCCTTCAAGACTGTTGAAGACCATTTCCAATGACTACCTCTTGAAGCTCATCAAGAGAGTGCCTAGAGTGTGCAAAGCAGTAATCAAAGCAAAAGGTGGCTACTTTGAAGAACCTAGAATATAAGACATATTCAGTTGTTTCACACTTTTTTGTTAAGTATTTCATTCCACATGTGTTAATTCATAGTTTTGATGCCTTCAGTGTAAAACTACAATTTTCAGAGTCATGAAAATAAAGAAAACTCTTGAATGAGAAGGTGTGTCCAAACTTTTGATCTGTACTGTATATTGTTAAGTCCCTTCCACAGTACACAAATTGCCCATTTTGTGTTTGACTACCAGCCAAGACAAGGCAACCTCTCTCAGCTCTATTGTTTTCCTCTCTATGTACAGTTCAGCTTCTGTAATTGCTTTTTTTTTTTAAAAAAATTGGATCTTTTTGCCACTCTGTGATCTGTCATATACAGCCGGACCTCACCCATCTCCTCATTGCTATATTCAAGGGTGTGTTTACACATGCAGAATATTATGTGGAATTATGTATAGATTTCATGCCATAGATTTCAAATGTACAAAATTTTTTCAAACATTATGCATTCCTCAACCATGTTCAACATCCGTCGTCATGCTTTGAAAAATGTTGGGAAGATTTTTGTCCATGATAATACTTAACAATTAATACTTGAAAATCACGGCTAGAACATGTACATGATTCATGGATGCCTAAATAAGGTCTAGGAATATAGCAATTACCTTCAAAATTTCCCCTAGAAATGGAGAGCAGAAAATAGCAGCGGGGGGCAAATAGCCAGAGAAAAAAAACTCCTAAAACATAACCTTTAATGGGTATACATTAAAAGTGGACTGCCACTATAAAAGAATAAAAATGTTCCTTTGGGCCATACACAGGATAGCTACAGCCTCAAAATGAACACCAGGCACAAAATGCAGAAAGTATGAGAACAAGTCACACAGAGTACCTGCATTCAGATACACACAGCGAAATCTATGGTTGTCACGTCAGACCTGCTGCAACAGTAAGGGGTACTTTGCACGCTGCGACATCGCAGGCCGATGCTGCGATGCCGAGCGCGATAGTACCCGCCCCCGTCGCAGCAGCGATTTCCTTGTGATAGCTGCCGTAGCGAACATTATCGCTACGGCAGCTTCACATGGACTCACCTGTCCTGCGACCGTCGCTCTGGCCGGAGACCCGCCTCCTTGTTAAGGGGGCGGGTCGTGCGGCATCATAGCGACGTCACACGCCAGGCGGCCAATCGGAGCGGAGGGGCAGGGATGAGTGGGATGTAAACATCCCGCCCATCTCCTTCCTTCCGCATATCCTACGGAAGCCGCAGTGATGCCGGTAGATGTTCCTCGCTCCTGCGGCTTCACACACAGCGATGTGTGCTGTCACAGGAGCGAGGAACAACATCGGACTGTCGCGTCAGCGTAATCATGGATTACGCCGACGCTGCACCGATGATACGATTACGACGCTTTTGCGCTCGTTAATCGTATCATCGAGCCTTTACACACTACGATGTCGCATGCGATGCCGGAAGTGCGTCATTTTCAATTTGACCCCACCGACATCACACCTGCGATGTCGTAGTGTGCAAAGCCCGCCTAAATCCCTCAGATCAACTGCAACCATGAATCAGAAAAAGGAAAACGGTCTTACCGTGCTTCCAAGGGCATGTCAAATTGGGAAAAAGTACATAGCTCAATCATAGGTGACCCTTCACAGGTCCTACATAAATACCATTCGTTGGCTCAAGTGAAAAAACGGTAGTATGTAACCTCCCACTGCTATTTACTGCTAAATAAGGTCTAACCTAATCATAATGGTGGTCACCAAATGAATAAGTACAAATCTCGTTTGTCAGACAGTTTGATTTTTATGCAGAAAAACCACTGGTGTCGATAGCAGAATGACATGTATAAAGAGGTGATGATATGCCAATAATGTGTTCTGTAGTAGGAGAGAAAAGGCGCAATAGGGTCTTACCCGATTTACAGGGCAGAGGGAAAAAGGGTTAAAACACACTCACCTGGCTGGGTTGTGCCAGTCACAACCCCTTAGAGAACGTGGATGAGTGCTTTAGTGGTTCAGCAGCAGCCCCGTGTCTGAGGAAAGGATATCAAAGTGTAGACTGGAGGAAAAACGGGTTTAAAAACCGCGCTAGGAAACCACGAGCAAGGATGTAAATGAATATTTTTCTTTTATTTAGATAATTCCGAAACGCGTTGGATTATCTAAATAAAAGAAAAATATTCATTTACATCCTTGCTCGTGGTTTCCTAGCGCGGTTTTTAAACCCGTTTTTCCTCCAGTCTACACTTTGATATCCAATAATGTGTTCTGTATAAAGGCAGAACGATCGTATTAGCGATTAGTCAGTCGCCATCATTGCTCAATGTTGTCAATCAGTGCTTGTGTAAATTGGCTATAATACCAAGTACAGCTGCTATTAATTAAAAGTATGAAGTTGTGCCTGGAAAACAAAGAAGGGTATTCCAAGCTCACTGGATTGCTGAGATCCACCTCTGAATATATGTGCTATGCTCTCCTTGTGATGTGGGCGCTAAGCCCCAGGTCCAGGTGGATACATGGACCTCAACTTTCGATGCAGCTGGCAATGGCACATGTGCAGCATAAGATATGAAGAAGTTTAGCACCGTGTGTACTGGAGAGCACTAGTCTTAAATAACAATCCAAAGAAACAGTTGTGTGTCCTGATGGGCCTTAAAAGGCCTAGGGAGATGATGTCATATGCCAAGCCATCTGATAAGCCCAACGTGGGGCACAACAGAGGGCAGAGGACCGAGGTGATGGGAGCAGAGCACGAATCCAGGACAGGTATGAAACAATATCACATATCCCACGGTTAGACAATTCATATTAAAGTTCTATATAACCCTCTCTAATCATTGCCTGCAAGTGATACTGAAGTTAAAAGATTTAATGTAATATATAAAACTGAGTGTATGTACAGTATGTGTGTGTGTATGTATGTCCGCTAAAGGAATCACATTTACAATCACAAAATTTTGCACAGACACCTCATGTGACTCAGGGAATGTCATAGACTATGTTTTGACAAGAAAATTTAACCCTGCGCTTTACAGTTACTCTCCAAAAATCCTGCCTCCATTAAACGGAATTGAGCTTCGAGCTACAGGCTATTAATAAGACCTATGATTGGTTGCTATAGGAACAAAGGACATTCATAGTATAAGAAGCTTATGTGTGAGGTAATATGATGTCGGTGGAGAGACGGATAGAGAGAGACAGAGAGAGAGACAGACAGACACAGACAGACAGGGAAAGAGACAGAGGCAAACAGACAGAGACAGATAGGAAAAAAAAAGCCAGACAGACAGAAAGAGACAGGCAGAAAGACACACAGGGAAAGACAGAGGCAGACAGGAAAAAAGACAGAGAGAGACAGACCTGGAATGAGACAGACCTGGAATGAGACAGACCTGGAAAGAAACAGACGGGGAAAGAGACAGACGGGGAAAGAGACAGATGGCAAAAGAGACAGGGAAAGAGACAGATGGGGAAAGAGACAGATGGGGAAAGAGACAGACAAAGACAGACAGGGAAAGACAGGGAAAGAGACATACCGGGGAAAGAGACATACCGGGAAAGACATACCGGGGAAAGAGACAGACAAGGAAAGAGACAGACAGCAAAAGAGAAAGACAGAGAAACAGACAGGGAAAGACGGGGAAAGAGACAGATGGGGAAAGAGACAGATGGGGAAAAAGACAGACGGGGAAAGAGACACACCGGGGAAAGAGACAGATCGGGGAAAGAGACAGACACAGAGAGAGAGAGACAGACATACACAGAGATAGAGACAGACTTAGACAGAAATAGAGAGAGACAGAGAGACTGATACAGAGACAGACAGAGAGATAGACACAGACAGACACACAAAGACAGACAGGGAAAGAGACAAACAGAGATAGACAGACAGACAGAGACTGGGAGAGAGACAGAGAGACAGTTACTATCCCGGGCAACGCCTGGGTAATACAGCTAGTCTTACTATAAAGTGTGAAACAATGTTTTTCAAGATCAATCTACATTGTAACTTTGTTTGGCCCCTAGATGCCAGAACATTAAAGTAAAATCTAGATTGTTTCACAAAAAAATTGGTTTATAAGACATGCCACTCTGATGACACTGTCCTAGTGCACAGAGCCAAAACAATGTAGATCTAAATGTCTCCATTACTCTGAAATCAACTTGTATGATGGAAGATAATGCTGTATATTCTAAGGACGTGTTTTATCTTTTTCCAGGATGATTACATGGAAGCTCTCGCAAGATTACATCTAACAGTGACCAGCGCGTACAAAGTAAATCCTGATATTAACTTTGAGGTTTTTATCCACAAAGTAGACGGCCTGTCAGATGATCATAAAATAGAAACTCAAAGGGATATACATCAGAGGGCAAATGATGATCTCAGTGATGCCGGACTTGAAAAAATACATCTCAGGTGAGCCAGTCAGTCCATATTCACACAAGGAGTATTATGGGTGCATTTTATATTAAAGGGGTGGTTCACCCATATTTTTTATTGTCTAGATCGATATTATATTGAGAAACAATGTTTCTCTCAAATACCTTATGTTGGCAATAGTGCCTGTGAGAGGCGCTATTGCAGACCGCTGTTCCACGCTCCGTGACCCCCGGGCTCCGTGACCTCGGGCATCCGGTGACGTCACGTCAAGTTCCTGACACAGCAGCCGGCCGCTGTGTCCGTGAGTGAGTCTGTCAGCTCCCTCTTCCCTCACAGCAAAGCGCTGCAAGCAGGAGACATGCTGAGCTGTGACAAGTGGTGAAACACCACCCACAGCTCAGTGAGTCAGGAAGACTGGGGCCGGCCGCAGGGATATGACGTGTCCGGAACTTGACGTGACGTCACCAGATCCCCGAGGTCACGGAGCCCGAGGTCACGGAGCGGGGAACAGCGGTCTGCAATAGCGCTTCTCACAGGCACTATTGTCAACATAAGATATTTGATAGAAACATTGTTTCTCAATATAATATCGATCTAGAAAATACAAAATATGGGTGAACCACCCTTTTAACACTGCAAATTACAAGCCAGCAGTGGCTCTGATCACCCAAACTGACAGCATCTCAAGGACCTTTGATAACCTTAGTTCAAGACGGAACCCAGGCCTCAGCACCGCAAAAATAGTGCGGACTACTGAACCCCTGTGCTGTCCCTACATATACTGTGCTGCTTCCTACACACAGGAAGCCTATGAAAAATACAGACAACACCTTTAAGGAGTGACATAGTACTTCAATTACAGCATGCGTTAGTATTAACGCCTTCAGCAGCAAGGGCATTGTGGATTATTTAAGGATGACAACCCTTTCCATGTGCTTCATTAGAGAATATGTAAATCAGAGAGTGGGGTATATTGCCCTGCACCTAACTAGACCTGATCTGTAAAATGGCTACCTCTCTTACAAACCAGGGGCCTCCATGATGGGCCGTTCCTTGAATGAAAACCTTGTAATGCTGAATTTGCTCTAAAGTGTTTTTCCCCAGCAATCACTGGTGGTCACGGATCACAGTAGCTGGACCAAACATGTTAATTGTGTAGGGAATGTAGCTTCACCCTTGTAAACCATCAGCAAGGTATATGAATAGTCTGTAAATATCATAAATACCGTTAATGGTTTTCAGGGATGCTGCAAAAACAACACTTATTAAAGGGAGTCTCTCACCCCTAAAAATGCAAACTCAGTTACATAAAATTTATAGCTCCTTATGTAAAATAATTCCAGTAACACACATTTTCCTGTTGTAGTTGCAGATGAAATAACTCTTACTCCATATGTAAATGAAGGCGCTTTAGTGCACCTGAAGTGGGGAGCACTATCCTGGCCAAGGGTCACCGACTCCCCTGCTCCTGCAATTGTGTGTGTCCGTGTTGTGCACCCGATGAGATGTGCGACACTTACAACAATGTCCACAGTGTTCTTCATCTCAGATTCCGCTCCTTGACGCCGACGTGGAGGGGGACAAAATCACACACAAGTCCTTTTTATGAACAACTTAGGAGCCGCCTTTATTATGGTACACCAAGTCTGTCTTACTTCGAACAGACAGGCCTTCTTGTGCTGCACCGCTGTCTCGGGGGTATCTGACTTCCTACCCTTGCTCTGGGCTTCTGCTTCTGGTGCTTGTTCCTAATACTGGTTTCCTCCCCGTACTCTTTCCTGGCGGCTACCATGCCTCACTCGGAGTTTGGAGTTGGGAGTCTTCATACCCTAACATCCCACCGGCCTCTGGAGATCCTCTAGCCGCCCGCAGGGAGAGGCCTTGGCACTAGGGAGGGTACCTTCTGTCCTCTTAGTAGGACATCTGCAGCTTCGTTGACTAACGTATTCCTGTCTCGTCTTGCTAAACTCCTTTCTCCACCCACCTAAAGGCCGCTTTACACGCTATGACATCGCTAAAGCGATGTCGTTGGGGTCATGGATTGTGTCGTTGTGTGTGACACCTATTAGTGATTTTGAATCATTGCAAAAATGTTCAAAATCGCTAATCGGTGCCATCCCCCCCTAATCTCAATTATCGTTGCTGTTGCAGTTATGCTGTTGTTCGTCGTTCCTGTGGCAGTACACATTGCTACGTGTGACACCGCAGGAACGAGGAACTTCACCTTACCTGCGGCCGCCGGCAATGAGGAAGGAAGGAGGTGGGTGGAATGTTCGTCCCGCTCATCTCCGCCCCTCCGCTTTGATTGGGTGGCCGCTTAGTGACGTCGCTGTGACGCCGAACAAACTGCCCCCTTAGAAAGGAGGCGGTTCGCCGGTCACAGCGAAGTCGCTATGCAGGTAAGTAGAGTGACGGGCCCGGGCGATGTTGTGCGCCACGGGCAACGATTTGCCTGTGTCGCACAGCCGATGGGGGCGGGTACGCATGCTAGCGATATTGGTAACGATATTGCAGCGTGTAAAGCGGCCTTTAGATCCATCTCTCTGGCAACCACTGAACTGTCTGCACCCGTCCTACACTAATCTAAGCAATTTGCTACTACTCCCATCATCCACTCCAGCACATTTGTTTCCCTAGATGCCTACAATAAACATCCTATCAAAATCCTTACCTAATGATTTCTAACTGCCGTTCTATCATATTAATACTCTATCTATCTTACCTATTAGTCCTTATCTATAATGCTCCTGGCTGACACAGCACAAGGAGCCAATCCCTATTTACATTACACATTGTTTGCATTATAATATACACATAACATACATACACACACACACACACACACACGAGGAATACACCTACATATTGGTGGGGCCTGTTCTCTGTAACAATTCCCTGTAATAAAACACATAAATACACAAACATTAGAGGGCGCCAGCTACCGCTCCTATCCAGCTCTGCTACATCGCTGGCACAGCAATGTACTTATCCAACAATTTACATTCAATATAATACTCTGTACACTTGTGTGGGAGTTGCTCTTCTCCGTAGGGGTTGACGTGGTGCTACCACCTCCTACACACCCATGGTATGGTCAATAGCTCGATGCACCTATACACTCTATGATTTCCATATCCATCACTGTTCCTGATCTCTTTGACAGCACAGTCAGTGTTTCATAAACTCAAATCTCTGTTCCTTCAGACTGAAACTGGAGGAGTCCAGCCGTGCGCTCACCATCTCAGGACAAGCGTGCACTGAGTGTGGGTACGGGCACACTCTGATCTCCAGCTCCTCTCTGAAGCTACTTGCAGGTGTAGTGAGTGGTAGGTGCAGACTAGCAGGATGTGGAGATGAGAGCACGCCGCCATTCACAATGAGCACACCGCTGGGCTCCCCCAGAGTCAGCGTGAATGTGCAGGAGCAGGGATTTGAGCTTAGGTAGCGCAAGAAAGTCAGGGACAGTGCTGGATATGCATATTAGGGGCGTAGTAGTGCACCGAGACATTGGCCACTCCCAGGGTGCACCAAAACCCCTCACTAACGTAAAAGTGAATTTATCTGCACTATGACACTAAACTGTATATTATTAGTATGGTTTTGTATATGGGCTCAGTCACCTGTGTAAGTATTTAAGTAGCTGAATTTGTATTTTGGGAATGACAGACTCCCATGTTATCATCTAGTCACACTTGCATCTATTAAAGAAACAGTCCACAGTTATATAACAGTTGATAATGAATCTACTAGACATAGAGATCTTTTAGTTCACCATAACTGAGCTGATTAATAAAAACACTGTGTGTGAGGGGTAAGGCCATGTGCGCACGCTGCTTTTTTTTGCCACGCTTTTACGCGTTTTTGGGGTGAAGTTATGGTCCCAAAACTACATGCATTTTCTTCCCCAGGAAAGTCTATGAAATTTCAGCTTTTCTGTCTACACGTTGCAGCTTTTTTTGGTTGCGTCTTTGTGGTGACTACAAAGATGCAGCATGTCACTTCTTTCTGCGTTTTTGCCAGCGTTTTTGAGCCCTTCCAGTCAATAGATTGACTGGACAAAAACATGGTAAAAAAGACACAGGAAAACGCGGCAAAAAATTCATGCCAAGGTGCATTTTTTGGGGGGCCAAAAACGTGCATCTTTGTGGTCATCACAAAGACGCAGCGTGCGCACATTGCCTGTGTCCCATATTTTTACTATATGCAACACATGTATGACTAACGAAAACCCATTTCTTCAATCCATTCACAAATCCATATTTGCAACTTTATAATTGTTTTCTCTTATTTCAGCTTTTATCTTACCAGTATTTATGACCATTCGATCTTTGAGGCTTTCAGCAAAGTTGTGCAAAAACTTATTCCACAACTTCCAACATTAGAGAACTTGCTAAACATATTTATATCAGTAAGTACCTATCATGCATAGAAAAAAAGAACTGTATTTTTGGTGAAATGTCATTTTTAAGATGAATTCTAAAATACACTTGAAGTTCATTGTAATTGAATAAAATTGAGATTTTAAAGGGGAACCTGTTATATGTCCCCAGCACTGATTGATAGCCGGCTCAACTCTAAGGGCGGCTTTGCACGTTGCAACATCGCACGTGCGATGTCGGTGGGGTCAAATCGAAAGTGACGCACATCCGGCGTCACTTTCGACATCGTTGTGTGTAAATCCTAGATGATATGATAAACGAGCGCAAAAGCGTCGTTATCGTATCATCGGTGCAGGCTCCGACTTTTCATAATTACGCTGCCGCAACAGGTACGATGCTGTTCCTCGTTCCTGCGGCAGCACACATTGCTGAGTGTAAAGCCGCAGGAACGAGGAACATCTCCTTACCTGCCACCGGCGGCTATACGGAAGGAAGGAGGTGGGCGGGATGTTTACATCCTACTCATCTCCGCCCCTCCGCCGCTATTGGCCGCCTGCCGTGTGACGTCGCTATGACGCCGCACGACCCGCCCCCTTAGGAAGGAGGCGGGTCGCCGGCCAGAGCGACGGTCGCAGGGCAGGTGAGTGCATGTGAAGCTGACGTAGCGATAATTTTCGCTACGCCAGCTATCACAAGATATCAATTACCTTAATTATCCCCATATCTGCAGGTTAATAGCATTTTTTCACATGATGGGTTTTCTTTTAAGAGAGTAGTCTTAAGTTTGAAAGTTATCCCCTAACTATAGATAGCGAATTACTTCATGATCACAGGGTTGTCCGACCAACGGGACCACTACCAATCCCAAGAATGGAACCATGACTCTGAAGAGCTCCTTGGGAATGGAATGGGAATCAATTATGCACATTTCAGCTCTATTCATTCTTAGGCTATGTGTCCACGAGAGAATGTTGCTGCGGATTTTTCTGCATGAAAATCCGCGGCTTTCCCGCAAAATCCGCACCTTTTCAAAGGTGCGGATTTACCGCGGAATTGCCGCGGATTTTGGTGCGGATTTTTATTTTTTTTTCCCAATTCTGAAGCCAAAATCCGGATCAAAATCCGCAACAATAATTGACATGTTGCAGATTTTTCCGGATCAAAATCCGCACCAAATCCGCCGCGGAAAAATCCGCAGCATGGGCACAGCATTTCCAAAAAGCCATAGAAATGGCTGGGAAGTGCCGCTGCTGCAGATTTTTGGAAAATCCGCGGCTTTTCCGCGAGAAATCCACGGCAAAATCTGCGCATTTTCCGCAGCGTGGGCACATAGCCTTAATGGGCCCACCAGAGATAGCCAGATGCAGCAGTTGGCTGTTCTATGGCACTCCCATAAAATGAATGGAGAAGCAGTGGGCATGTTTGACCACTGTTCCATTCACACAGGGCTCATCAGAGCTCTGGTACCCAGGACTAGTGGGATTTCGTATTAGTTGTCAAGTTATTCCCTATTCCATGGATTGTGGATAACTTCCAAATTAAAGATACCTCCTTTAAAAGGAGTTCTCCTCTACTAGACAACCCAATTTTAAATGCTTAAGTGCCCATATAGAAGGTAAAAAACACATACATCTCTGACAGTCACCAGCCTAGCGATGTTGGTGCTGTGTTTTACAGGGGATAATGATATTGTTATGTCAGGTGACCGCTTCAGCCTATCAGTATTCTGTCAGAGAGGAACTGCAATTGGAAACGCTGAATGGTTGCCACTTTATGTAAGTAGGCAGGGATCTGCAGTGAATGTGAAGGGAATTGCTAGGGTTGGCATTTTGTCTGGCACCCATAAATGCATAACTAATTATCATCAGCTCTTATTTAAATTAATGCTTATGCTGGTTAATTTTTTTAATTATATGAAACTAATTCTGAAAACTATTTCAAGAAAGGTTATCATAAGACTGTAACCCTTCATTGTTTTGGTCTTTTAAATTTGACAGTTGTATTTTTAAATTCTGGATCCACCATTTTAAAGGAATCTGTCAGCAGGTTTTTGCTATGTAATCTGAGGACAGCATGCTGTAGGGGTTAGAAAACAAAAATCAACTTTTCCTTTCTTATTAGGTTGTGTCCAGTTGTTTATTTAACTTAAAAGCTTTATCATCTGGTGATTATCACTGCTCTCTTTCTGCAACTACAATGTCACATGCAGGGCAGTCCAGCATGCCCCCTCCTGTGACTGACACCTCACTGTCAATGTACAATCTCTATGGAGAGCCTGATGTGGGCAGGGACAGCTCTCCAAGCTCTGCTGCTTTAACAAAAATGTGATACATCCTTGGATTCAAAGATTCTTTGCCTACATTATGCTGCTCTCAGATGAGGTAGCAAAAACCTGCTGACAGATTTCTTTTAACTATAGTGGCCATATAATCACCCCCTGTGGTTAACGAGTACATTGTAGGCTGGCATTCACACTTGTACATACATACAAAGACTGTACTGTATGAGATGCCCATATTCTTTGGATTACTCCTACTTGTATTTCTTTGTTGCAGAATTCTGGGATTGAGAAAGCATTCCTGTTTGATGTAGTTAGCAAAATCTACATAGCAACAGACAGTGCTCCTGTGGATATGCAGACATACGAACTGTGCTGTGATATGATTGACGTGGTCATTGATATCTCAAGTATCTATGGGTATGTCTTTAATGCTCAGACATGTTTCATTCATGACATATCTCACGTGGGATGCGTTGCTTCATTGTATTTGTTGGTATCAAATAGAAGTGGCCATTAAAGAACCTTTCAGGGAAGGAGACAGTGGGAGAGGGGTACTTTTATAACAAGTGTTATTTTACAAAGAGTTATGGGAAGTCAACCTGGATATTACTTTGATTTGTACATCTGAGATACTACACATATGAGCCGTTAAGAAGGAGAGAATATAAGAGTTAAACTGATCAAAAAGATGTATGTTTTTATTAAATAACACAGAAAGTTAAAAAGTGATTACAAACATATAATAAAAAAAGCACCACAAAGGGAGGCAGCAATGGAGAAAGGGCGGACCAAAGAGGCAAAAAAAAGGTAATTACCTTTTCACAAGGATTCATATAGGTACAAACAGTCATATCAAAAGAAAGGGCTCATTGCTTATGATAACAAGAAAATACAATATTCAACTACTCCATCTATATACCTAATACATTATCTCCCTCTGATGAAGCAATAATACTCTCAAAGATTGTGAAATGTACGTCGGGGACCTATCTGTCACAGCACAGACTTGGGGAAGGTCCGACATGAGCCAAAACACACAACAGGGGTTACACCACGACATAAAAGAGGTACACTAGGAATACTTAAACAACGGAGGGCAATAGGACTAGTCAGATGAAAGATGGACACCTTCTCACCTTACCTGCCACTGTATCCTGCACTCCTAGCCAGTCCCTATACAGGTTCCTCACCTGTCGCCGAGCAGGAACCTGAAGCCCTGAAAAGACCCTACAATAGTCCCTGGCTAGGGAGTGGGCAAGTGAAGGACACTAGCCCCACTGCTGCACTGAAACAAAACACCAGGGAAGAAAGACAGATAGGGGGGAATACAACAATGATCTGCTGCAGTCAGCACCAAGACTGCAGCCGACCTTGCAACTTTAACAGAGGGTTACAGCAAATCTTTCCACTCATATGAATCCACGTGAAAAGATGCTTTTTTTTTTTACTCTGGTTCACCCTTTCTCCATTGCTTCCTCCCTTTTTGGTGCTTTTGTATTATAATTACTTTTTCACTTTGTCTGTTATTTAATAAAAACATATCTTTTTGAGCAGTTTAATGCTTTGTTTTCTCCTTCTTAATGTCATTCATGGACCTTCAGGCAAGACTTTCTTTCACTTTTTCTTTAGCGGGTTTTGTCTTGATTATCATACGAATCTTGTTTTGATACATATGAGCTTTTGCAGCTGGCACCAATATGTCCATAATGGGATGGGATGCAACCTCTGTATGTGTATAATTCAGTGCCAGTTCATGGGCAATAAGCTGATGCGATTTTATAGCAGATGATATTGTCAAGCCCTAACTTTACTCTGCTTTTTCCCATGTTCAGACAGCCTTATAAAAAAAAAAAATGGGCCAGTCATTTCAGCCAATCGTGGACGTGACTGGCTTCTTGTCCATGTACTTGTCCGCATAGCAGATGTGTGCCAGCATTTATATGTACTAGTATGGTCTTTAAATCAGACCAGACCATGGTGAAATTTTTTTTCACATGTACGATTGCTGAAAAATGACTGGTGCTTACAGTCATGCCATTTATTACTAGATCAGTGTGCTGCCCATAGAGCACACAGATCAAAAATACAGTTGTCTGCATTTTGCCTTAATCTGTCTTAAAATACTATATGCATCCACATAGTAAGGACAACCTACGACAATTCACCTTTTTAGGGCAAGAACGCACTTTGCTTTTTACCTGCTTTTTACCTGCTTTTTCAACTGTAGCGTTTAATGCCAAAATAGATGTGTTATGCTTTTCAAGCATAGTCTATGGGAATTTGGTTTTCTAAACCGCACTATGCAGTTCAAAATGCTGCCTTTTTGTGGCAGAAATTTGGGCAAAAACTCTGCTTTGCAGTGCAAAACTCAAATGGCAAAAACAATTGACATGTCAATAATGAGCAGCCCCGAATGAGTGAATGAGGGGCTGTGGGAGCAGTTATAGCTGTGCCGGAGCCTCTGTAAGTATGAAGCCCTTGCTTCATTCTTATTTTCTTTATATTTCCTTTATTTTGTTTTTAGTTCCGAAGTGCCGGATCCGGATCATTAGCCTGAATTCCCTGAGAATTCCGGGCCCGGGCACAGCACTCTGGTACATTTCAAACTGCGTGGATCCGAACTTTTACAGTCATCGTTCACCCATGACTACTCACTAACATTTAAAGGGCATCTGTTAGTAGGATCAAGCATCCTAAGCCGTTTATATGGGCATTCAGATCAAAGAAAGTTGGATAAAATGATACCTTGATACTTGCAATCTGATGTTTTATTTCATAGCAATCTACATTTTTCTTAATATGATTAAATTAATCTATGTCTGGCCCATAAGATCTATGGGCCAGGCATAGATATCTCTGAGAATCTGCCTCTAGAGTTTATTTTAAATAAAAAGTGGCATTACCAGTCTGAGACATGTAATGAATGAAAGTCTGCTCTCCTGATCTACATATTACTACATGATTACGGATATCAAGTTATCATTTTACTCAACTGTCTATGATTTGCATGCTCATGTATACAGCGGGTGAAATAAGTATTGAACACAATTTTCTAAGCAATATATTTCTAAAGTTAGTATTAACATGAATTTCTCACCAGATGTCAGTAACAACCCATCCAATCCACACAGGCAAATAAATCAAACCATAGATGTCCATAAATTAAGTTATGTGTAATAATGAGAAAAGACACAGAGAAAAAATATTGAACATGCTTACTGAAATGTATTTAATATTTTGTACAAAAGCCTGTGTAGGTGATGACAGCTTCAAGACGTCTCCTGTATGGAGAAACTATTTGAATACAGTAAATTTCTCAGGTGTAATTTTGGTCCATTCTTCCACACAAACACTCTTTAAATCCTGAAGGTTACATGGGCTCCTTCTATGAACTCTGAACTTTAGTTCCTTCCATAAATGTTTTATTGGATTCAGGTCAGGGGATTGGCTGGGCGATTTTACCAGCTTTATTTTCTTTCTCTGAAAACAACTGAGAGTTTCCTTGCCTGTGTGCTTGGAATCATTGTCTTACTGAAATGTCCACACTTGTTTCAATTTCATCCTGGTAGATGGCAGCAGATCTCTTGGTACATTTGACCATTCATCCTTACTTTAGTTATATAAAGTTTGCAAATGCCATAAACTGAAAAACATGGTTTGTATTATGGCATCTAAAGAGTTCAATTTTTATCTTATCTGACCAGACTATATCGTCCCAGTATTTTATAGGCTTGTCCAAATGTCGTTGAGCAAACCTTAAAAGCACTTGAACATGCTTTTCATTCAGCAATTGAGTCTTGCCTGGTGAGTGTGCATACAAGCTAAGGAGGTTGAGTGCATTACTTATTGTTTTCTTTGAAAACGATTATACTTGCTGATTCCACATTTTTCTGTAGCTCTTCATAGGTGGTTACTGGCTCCTGGACAACTCTTCTGATAATTTTTTTCCCTTCTCTGTCTGAAATCTTGCGGGGAGCACCTGGTTGTGGCCAGTTTATGGTGAAATTTTGCTCTTTCCACTTCCATATTAAGGCCCCAACCATGCTCAATGGAACTTTCAGTAGAAATTCTTCTGTAACAAATGCCATTAGTTTTACACCAATAAGGTTTTGAGACAGCTCATTGGTTTACCCATCATGAGATGTTTCTTGTGTGGCACCTTGGTAATGAGACACCTTGTGGCCATCAGTTGAAGCAGCTGATCTTATTTTTCACTAAGAGTCAGGATTGCTTTCTAATTACTGATAGATTTCAGCTGGTGTCTAGACTTTCCATGGCTTTTGCACCTCTCTTCCTGTGTTCAATATTTTTTCCCTGTGTCGTTTCTCATTATTACACATAACCTTTAATTTATGGATATTTGTGGTTTGATTTTTTTTTTGGGCTATGTACATAGGATGGGTTGTTACCAACATCTGATGAGAAAATGATGTCAATATCATCTTTAGAAATATATTTACTTACAAAATGTGTGCCGTGTTCAATACATATTTCACCTGCTGTATACAATAGCTTAGGAGGGTTGAGCCTTCTAAGAGATTTTGGGTTGGCAACTATTTGGACAGCCCTTTCTCATTTCCCATGTTTGGCCCCGTTAAAATAAAAAAAGGTTATGGTCACCTCTTGTGTTCCAGTGGTGTCGGCGCTCACGTTCCCGGGGCTTATGTGAGTATGTGACATTACAAGAGCTCCACGCTCAATCAGTGCCTGCTTTTCTCTCTCCTCCTTTGGACGTATAAGTAATTAACAGGAAGAGAGCGGCCAGCCAGAGCTCTCTCTTGCTATTGCTTACTGATATGTCTGAAAGGAGGGAGAGATAAGACAGTGGTGATTGGTGTGACCTCACGTGACCTCACATGCATAATGGAAAACCCCTTAAATACATACCAAGCTAATATTTCCTGCTCCCATCTAATTTTCTTTCTAAATATTGCTGAGCCCTCTAGTGGGAAGAACTGCAAACAACTACAGATTTTCACAACATTTTCCAATTTTGAAGAAAACTGCTCCTATTCTGAAAGCAATTGTTGCTGCTTATTATTGACAATCTAAACTTAAATGTACAGACATAGGCTAAGTTCGCACACTGCGTTGTTTTGACGCTGCGTTTTTGTGCGTTTTTGGCACAAAAACGCACCCGCATCAAAAAACGCGGCAAAAACGCATGCGTTTTTACCGCGATTTGGTGCGTTTTTGGCTGCATTTTGCTGCGTTTTTGATCTCTGCGTTTTTCTGCGGTTTTCCAAAGCATTGCAAGGGGGGAAAACGCAGAAAAACGCAGGAAAGAATTGACATGTCCATTTTTTTTTTATGCTCAAAAACACAGCTTAAAAAAACAGTTGTGTGCGCACAGCAAAATTGAAAACTCATAGACTTTGCTGGGGAAGCAAAGTCATGCAGTTTTGAGGCCAAAAACGCACCCGAAAAACGCGCAAAAACGCAGCGAAAAACGCACTGTGCGCACATAGTTTTACTCTGCTTTCTTTTTGTGTAGGGATTACAAATGTTTATAGATAGTGTTAGGGCCAGGTGGATGGGCAGACCCGGGAGGTGGATCCACTGGGCCGAACTCCCCGATGAGGGAAAGGAGTCCGGTAGCTGGAGCACTATAGGTAGCAGGACAGTCCGCGCACAAGAGCACAATGGAGAAGTCCCTGGGACCACGGGGTCACTGATGGTGGTCCGGGTGACGGAGCTCAGGTTCGGAAGCCGGGATGATGTCAGGCGGGGTCCGGAACCGTTGGAGCGAGATGACGGGTCACCGCAGGGAACAGAGATGGTACGGACTGTCAGGATGGCAGATAGGCAGCGTTCGGGGTTCGGGATTCGGCAGGACCGGATGGCAATGCAGGATCGGCTCTAGAAGAGAGAGAGGTAAGTATCTCACAGGAACACAGGGAGACCTGACTCCTAGCTTGGGAAACACGAAGAACAGGCCCCGCCCCCTTGGACATTAAACCCCTTTATACCCTGTACCTGTGTGCTTCATTTCCTGTCAGTGGACACTGGCCCTTTAAGAAAGGGTCAGTGACCGCGCGCGCGCCCTAATGCGCATGCGCGCGGCCCGGGTGCCAGAAGCCAGGGCAGGAAGCTGAGAGGAGGAAGCAGCAGAGCCGGGCTGGAGCTGGGAAGCCGACGGGCGCCGGGAGCGGGGACCAGGAGGCCTGGGAAGCGCGGGCAAAGGAGGCTGGAGAGCGGGGAGCGTGGCAGGTGAACCGGGGAGCGGAGCAGAGGACCCGGGGAGCGTGACAGATAGTGTGACTAATAAAAATGTATCTAAGGCTAAGTTCCCAAATTAATTTTTGATGTGGTGTATTTTCGCAGTGCAAAAAACACAGCATCAATTATTTTTATAAGTGGATTTTACGTAGAAAATTGCATTAAATGTGGAAAATGCACAGGTAAAAAAAATCCATATATATATATATATATATGTATATATATATATATATATATATATATATATATATATATATATATATATATATATAAAATATGCATATGATTTTTTTGTGTGTTTCCAATGGGGAAATGCACATTTACTTGACAAAGCCCAAACCAGGAAGTATCAACAGCAAAGTAGGTCTATTTAAAGCATGACATACAGTTAGGTCCAGAAATATTTGGACAGTGACACAATTTTCGCGAGTTGGGCTCTGCATGCCACCACATTGGATTTGAAATGAAATCTCTACAACAGAATTCAAGTGCAGATTGTAACATTTAATTTGAAGGTTTGAACAAAAATATCTGATAGAAATTGTAGGAATTGTACACATTTCTTTACAAACACTCCACATTTTAGGTGGTCAAAAGTAATTGGACAAATAAACCAAACCCAAACAAAATATTTTTATTTTCAATATTTTGTTGCGAATCCTTTGGAGGCAATTACTGCCTTAAGTCTGGAACCCATGGACATCACCAAACGCTGGGTTTCCTCCTTCTTCATGCTTTGCCAGGCCTTTACAGCCGCAGCCTTCAGGTCTTGCTTGTTTGTGGGTCTTTCCGTCTTAAGTCTGGATTTGAGCAAGTGAAATGCATGCTCAATTGGGTTAAGATCTGGTTATTGACTTGGCCATTGCAGAATGTTCCACTTTTTTGCACTCATGAACTCCTGGGTAGCTTTGGCTGTATGCTTGGGGTCATTGTCCATCTGTACTATGAAGCGCCGTCCGATCAACTCTGCGGCATTTGGCTGAATCTGGGCTGAAAGTATATCCCGGTACACTTCAGAATTCATCCGGCTACTCTTGTCTGCTGTTATGTCATCAATAAACACAAGTGACCCAGTGCCATTGAAAGCCATGCATGCCCATGCCATTACGTTGCCTCCACCATGTTTTACAGAGGATGTGGTGTGCCTTGGATCATGTGCCGTTCCCTTTCTTCTCCAAACTTTTTTCTTCCCATCATTCTGGTACAGGTTGATCTTTGTCTCATCTGTCCATAGAATACTTTTCCAGAACTGAGCTGGCTTCATGAGGTGTTTTTCAGCAAATTTAACTCTGGCCTGTCTATTTTTGGAATTGATGAATGGTTTGCATCTGTTAGGGCCAGGTGTACGGGCAGACCCTGGAGGTGGATCCACTGGGCCGAACTCCTTGATGATGGTAAGGGGTCCGGTAGCTGAAGCACTATAGGTAGCAGGACAGTCCGTGCACAAGAGTATAATGGAGAAGTCCCTGGGACCACGGAGTCACTGATGGTTCGGAAGCCGAGATGATGTCAGGCGGAGTGCGGAACCATTGGAGCAAGATGACGGGTCACCGCTGGGATCAGAGATGGTACGGACTGTCAGGATGGCAGATAGACAGCGTTCGGGGTTTGGGATTCGGCAGGAGCGGATGGCGAGGCAGGATCGGCTCTAGAAGAGAGAGAGGTGAGTATCTCACAGGAACACAAGGAGACCTGACTCCTAGCTTGGGAAACACGAAGAACAGGCCCCGCCCACTTGGACACTAATCCCCTTTATACCCTGTACCTGTGTGCTTCATTTCCTGTCAGTGGACGCTGGCCCTTTAAGAAAGGGTCAATGACCGCGCGCGCGCCCTAATGCGCATGCGCGAGTCCCGGGTGCCAGAAGCCAGAGCAGGAAGCGGTGAGGAGGAAGCAGCAGAGCCGGGCTGGGGCTGAGAAACCGACGGGCGCCGGGAGCGGGGACCAGGACGCCTGGGAAGCGCAGGCAATGGGGGCTGGAGACCGGGGAGCGGCGGAGACCGGACAGAAGAACCGGGAAGCGACGCTGGGAAGCCGGGCAGGGGACCCGGGGAGCGTGACAGCATCTAGATGTGAACCCTTTGTATTTACTTTCATGGAGTCTTCTCTTTACTGTTGACTTAGAGACAAATACACCTACTTCACTGAGAGTGTTCTGGACTTCAGTTGATGTTGTGAACGGGGTCTTCTTCCCCAAAGAAAGTATGCGGCGATCATCCACCACTGTTGTCATCCGTGGACGCCCAGGCCTTTTTGAGTTCCCAAGCTCACCAGTCAATTCCTTTTTCCTCAGAATGTACCCGACTGTTGATTTTGCTACTCCAAACATGTCTGCTATCTCTCTGATGGATTTTTTCTTTTTTTTCAGCCTTAGGATGTTCTGCTTCACCTCAATTGAGAGTTCCTTAGACCGCATGTTGTCTGGTCACAGCAACAGCTTCCAAATGCAAAACCACACACCTGTAATCAACCCCAGACCTTTTAACTACTTCATTGATTACAGGTTAACGAGGGAGACGCCTTCAGAGTTAATTGCAGCCCTTAGAGTCCCTTGTCCAATTACTTTTGGTCCCTTGAAAAAGAGGAGGCTATGCATTACAGAGCTATGATTCCTAAACCCTTTCTCCGATTTGGATGTGAAAACTCTCATATTGCAGCTGGGAGTGTGCACTTTCAGCCCATATTATATATATAATTGTATTTCTGAACATGTTTTTGTAAACAGCTAAAATAGCAAAACTTGTGTCACTGTCCAAATATTTCTGGCCCTGACTGTACATAAAAATGTGATGAAAACAAACAAAAAAAAAGCACTCAAAAATGCAATAAAAAACAAACCCTGCAAGTAGCCTAATTTATCTACTGGGTGCAGGAATGCTGCTGAAGATCTACAACATCAAAAACTCAAGAAATACAGATCGTGGTATGTAGCCTAAAGTAGGAAAACAAGTGTTAAAAAAAGGATTGCCGTTAAAAAGGTTGCATCATTTTGCTTTTACGTAGCCTTTGTTTCCTGGCACATGAACCTAAATGTTGTTTTTGGCCATAAATCAGCCGAGAGAGACTCAGGAGAAGACAGACAAAAGAGTTAGAAACCAATGTGCGGCATGTTGTCAACTGTTTTTAGCCCTTCGACCGTCTTGGTACGTGGGCCAAACTGGTACAGTCAGAGGGCCAGATGTAGCCTGCGGGCCACACTTTGACCAGTCCTGCCACACAGTATGAATCCCTGCAGTTCCCCAAAAAGTATGATCCCACACACAGAATGATTACACCACGCAGTATTATTCCATACAGTGCTCTATATACAAAACGATGACCCTCACAGTATAATACTCCATAATGCCCAAATCATTATGATAGCCACCGTAGCCCCCAAACAGTATGAAATAGTATGATGGCCCCCACAGCCACCTATTCACAGTATGATTGTCCCTACAATTCTCCCACACTGTATGATCCCCCACAGCTATCAAACACAGAATGATGACCCCGCACAGTATGATCTCCAACAGCCCCTCAGCACAATATGATGGCTCTTACAGTACCCCCAACACAGTGTGATCCCCCACAGCCCCGAACGTTAATCCAAGAACTATTATCTCCCACAGCCCCCAAACACAGAATGATGACCCAAACAATGCCCCACCACAGAATGATCATCTCCACACAATATGAGAGCCCCCACAAGCTCTCAAATTAGAATGAAGACCCCCCAGAGTATAATCCCCCACAGCAGTTGCGTTTTTGCACTCTCATTGCTTTCAATGGTGAAAAAAAAATGCTGCAAAAACGCTTAAAGAATTGACATGCTGCTTCTTTTATAAACACAGCAGTTCAGTAAGGAGATAAAAGCTATTGTGTGCATGACATTTCCGAAATCTCATAGCTTTTGCTGCTACTGTAAAAAACAGCTTTTAATTTGCATAAAACTCATGAAAAATCAGTGTAAAAAAACACAAAAAAGTTAATGTGTGAATATAGCCTAAAAAGCGGGGAAAAACTTATAGCGAAAAAGGTGCAAATACAAAATTAATTTAAAAGGAGGAAATTATTCCAAAAATTGGAATAACAACAATAATGAATCAGGGGTTATTATAATCTGCTATGCTTCTGTACCTGTTTGAACAAAGGGACACTTTTAGAAAAAACAATCCACAAATGCAGTTTATTTGAACTCCGTTTAGGTCATTAAGGTCTATAGCCCAGTCAGGGATCATCTAAATCCCATCTGAGTTTTTAGGGGGATTCAGATGAAGCCTCCAAATGCACTGCAGAAATGCAGTGTGAACAGAGCCTACAGTATTTCTATTTACAGAGGCATATAAAAATAAAATTAAATTAAAACTAAATCTGGAATATGCCATTAAGTATCTGCAATACTGCTATTGGAGAACTAGCTATGTTCCTATGATGAGCCCAAGGTTATGCTTCAGTCTTGAGCTTTTGACTCCATACAGCTTTTGTAGCTTGCTTTAGTGCATACTTGACGTAATCGATTTCCTTCTCTACTTTCAGGTTGAAAGGAGCTGGCACACCTTATGATAAAGAATCACTGGCAATTATTAGATTGAATAATACCACGGTTTTGTATTTAAAAGAAGTAACTAAATTCCTAGCCCTTGTGTGTTTTGTGAGAGAAGAGAGTTTTGAAAGAAAAGGTATATATTTTTCTGATCAAGACAAACTTGAAATGTCTAATGCAACTTTAAGAAGGACTTGCTATTTGACATAAATGTGTATTATTTTTATTTATCTGGTGGAAATGCTGAATCTGGCTTGGTTTTTATTTTTCTCCTCTGTGCCTCTATGCTCCTGGTTCTTTGTATATAAATTCATTCGTATTAGCCAAGTGGACGTAGTTCTCAACTCTTCTTTGAAAGTCTTCCTGAGGCTGCGCTCACTGAGCGTATGAATCGGACAAGTGCAGTACGAGAAAATCTCTCATTGCACTCGGACCAATGTTAGTCAATGATTCTGGATGAGAGAAAAGTCACAGCATGTTGTGATTGTCTGCAAGAGCCATGTCACCCGCACCCATACAAGTCTATGGGTGCGAGTGAAACATCGGACTGCACTTGGATGATTTCCAAGTGCAGTGCAATAATTGCATCAGCTGACAATGGAGTAGATGAGAAGATTAATCCCTCCCTCTCCTCTGCAGCTCCTGCCCCATTCTCCACAGCTGCAGGATTGGATCACAGTCGCATGACACTCGGCTCACGCTGGCAGCACAGTGGGAGCCGAGGGTCATTAGCATATTTCATCCAATGCACTCACATCGGATGCCCTACGTTCATGTGAATCCAGCCTGAGGACCACACTTAGTTGACTATAATTACAGTTGTAAAAAAGCAAAAAAAAGAGGAATATCATTTCCTCCAAAAATTCAGCAATTACTTACAGCAACAAGAGGGCAGCAGTTTTACCTGCGCAGGCGAAAGGATCTAATGCACTGACAGGATGCAGCAAAGCTCCCTAATAAAGATGGAGGCAACAGGTACAAAACACTAATGAAGCAACCACTCACAAACTACCAATGCATGGAGATGGTGATTGCTTGGTGATAAAATTGCACAAAACATAGACTTGTATATGGTGCCGTTCACACATGTAGGTGCACAGTGTTTGGCTAGCAGCCTATTAGTTAAGCCCATACTATTAGCCTAGGCGGGCTGCCTAGCACTATGTAAGTGCACTACAAAGGAATAGAGACCCCAGTTTACAGTTGGGTCCAGAAATATTTGGACAATGACATATGTTTTGACATTTTAGCTGTTTATCAAAACACATTCAAGATAGAATTATATAATCAATAAGTGTAGACTCTGAGCTTTAGGCTGCAGTGACTCACACAAGGATGGCACTGTATCGTCAAGACCGACCAGTGGCTCTCCTGAAAGGAGCGTGTCAGCTGCATAGAAATACATGAGGCTGACACGATCCTGTTAGGAGAGCCACTGGCCAGCCAGTTCGGGTGATGTGATCTTCGCATGAGTCACGCAAGTGTGACTCCTGCCTCAATTTGAGAGTATTCACATCCTAGTTGGAGTAAGAGTTTAGGAATTACAGTTCTTTAAAATGTACCTGCCTCTTTTTCAAAGGGGAAGGGTAATTGGACAATTATTGCAAATGCTCCTTAACTCCTTCACGATATTCCTCGTATATTTAGAGTGGCATGCAATAGTTTGTCTACCCCTGATCAAAATTACTTTTATTGTGAACAGTTAAACAAGTTGAAGATGAAATGATCCCTAAAAGGCATAAAGTTAAAGTTGACATATTTCCTTTGTATTTTATGGAAAAAAGAAATCTTTTATCTTTTTAAATTAATAGAAGAGGAAAATAGGCAGATTGAAAAGTTTGGGCACCCTGCATGATTAGCACCTAGTAGCGCCCCCTTGGCAGATATTACAGCTTGTAAGTAATTTTTGCAGCCAGCCAAAAGTGTTTCAATTCTTGTTTCAGGGATTTCCATCAATTCTTCCTTGGAAGAGTCTACCAGTTTTGTATGATTCCTGGCTCGTCTTGCATGCACTGCTCTTTTCAGGACTAACCACAGATTGTCAACGAAGTTCAGATCAGGGGACTGTGAGGGCCATTGTAAAACCTTCAGCTTGCGTCTTTTGAGGTAGTCTATTGTGGATTTTGACATGTGTTTAGGATCATTATTCATTTGCAGAAACCAGCCTTTTTTCAACTTCAGCTTTTTTACAGATGGTGTTATGTTTGAATCAAGAATTTGTTTAAATTTAATTGAATCCATTATTCTCTCTACCCGTGAAAATTTCCCCTTTGGCTACAACACAACCCCAAAGCATGGTTGATCCAATCCCATGCTTAATGGTTGGAAATATGTTCTTTTCCTGAAATTCTGTGCCCTTTTTTCTCCACGCATACTTTTGACTATTGTTGCCAAAAACTTATATTGTAGCCTCATTGGTCCACAGGACTTGTTTCTAAAATGCATCAGGCTTCTTCAGATGTAATTTTTATATGTCCGAAGCTGAATTTTATGGTGATGACGCAGGACAGGTTTTCTTCTGATGACTCCTCCACGAAGGCCATATTTGTGCAAGTGTCTCTGAATGATAGAACAATGTACCACAACTCCAGAGTCTGCGAAATCTTCCTGAAGGTCTTTTTGGTCCCATAGGGAGTTCTGATTTGCCTCTCTAGCAATTCTGCAAGCAGGTCTCACAGAAATTTTGTTTGGTCATCAAAGCCTTATCTTGACCTCCACTATTCCTGTTAACTGCCATTTCTTAATTACATTTTGAACTGAGGAAAGGGCAACTTGAAAAATGTTTTGCTATCTTCTTATAGCCTTCTCCTGCTTTGTTGGCTTCCACCATTTCATTTTCAGAGTGCTAGGCAGCTGCTTAGAAGAACCCATCGTTGCTGTTTTTTGGCATAAGGTTAGAGGAGGCTTGATTTTTATAAAGCTGTAAAATTTACATCATCTAGCCTTTCTTCACAATGATAGTGAATAAGCCATAACCATAACTGGCTAATTAAGGCCTGAAACCTTCGTCATGGTTACCTGAGCACATAAATCTCCAAGGGTGCCCAAACGTTTGCATTGTCCCATTTACATTTTTACAATTTTTAAAATGTAAAAGATGAAAATAAATTGTTTTTATTGCCTAAAATACAAAGGAAATGTGTCATCTTTAACATTATGCCTTTTAGAGATCATTTCATTTTCAACTTGCTTAACTGTTCACAATTACAGTAATTTTGACCAGGGGTGCCAAAACTTTTTGTATGCCACTGTATGTAATACAGTGCCTACAAGTAGTATTCAACCCCCTGCAGATTTAGCAGGTTTACACATTCGGAATTAACTTGGCATTGTGACATTTGGACTGTAGATCAGCCTGGAAGTGTGAAATGCACTGCAGCAAAAAAGAATGTTATTTCTTTTTTTATTTTTTTTTTTTAAATTGTGAAAGGTTTATTCAGAGCGTCATTTATTATTCAACCCCTCAAACCACAAGAATTCTGTTTGGTTCCCCTAAAGTATTAAGAGGTATTTCAGGCACAAAGAACAATGAGCTTCACATGTTTGGATTAATTATCTCTTTTTCCAGCCTTTTCTGACTAATTAAGACCCTCCCCAAACTTGTGAACAGCACTCATACTTGGTCAACATGGGAAAGACAAAGGAGCATTCCAAGGTCATCAGAGACAAGATCGTGGAGGGTCACAAGGCTGGCAAGGGGTACAAAACCCTTTCCAAGGAGTTGGGCCTACCTGTCTCCACTGTTGGGAGCATCATCCGGAAGTGGAAGGCTTATGGAACTACTGTTAGCCTTCCACGGCCTGAACAGCCTTTGAAAGTTTCCACCCGTGCCGAGGCCAGGCTTGTCCGAAGAGTCAAGGCTAACCCAAGGACAACAAGGAAGGAGCTCCGGGAAGATCTCATGGCAGTGGGGACATTGGTTTCAGTCAATACCATAAGTAACGTACTCCACCGCAATGGTCTCCGTTCCAGACGAGCCCGTAAGGTACCTTTACTTTCAAAGCGTCATGTCAAGGCTCGTCTACAGTTTGCTCATGATCACTTGGAGGACTCTGAGACAGACTGGTTCAAGGTTCTCTGGTCTGATGAGACCAAGATCGAGATCTTTTGTGCCAACCACACACGTGACGTTTGGAGACTGGATGGCACTGCATACGACCCCAAGAATACCATCCCTACAGTCAAGCATGGTCGTGGCAGCATCATGCTGTGGGGCTGTTTCTCAGCCAAGGGGCCTGGCCATCTGGTCCGCATTCATGGGAAGATGGATAGCACGGCCTACCTGGAGATTTTGGCCAAGAACCTCCGCTCCTCCATCAAGGATCTTAAGATGGGTCATCATTTCCTCTTCCAACAAGACAATGACCCAAAGCACACAGCCAAGAAAACCAAGGCCTGGTTCAAGAGGGAAAAAATCAAGGTGTTGCAGTGGCCTAGTCAGTCTCCTGACCTTAACCCAATTGAAAACTTGTGGAAGGAGCTCAAGATTAAAGTCCACATGAGACACCCAAAGAACCTAGATAACTTGGAGAAGATCTGCATGGAGGAGTGGGCCAAGATAACTCCAGAGACCTGTGCCGGCCTGATCAGGTCTTATAAAAGACGGTTATTAGCTGTAATTGCAAACAAGGGTTATTCCACAAAATATTAAACCTAGGGGTTGAATAATAATTGACCCACACTTTTATGTTGAAAATGTATTAAAATTTAACTGAGCAACATAACTTGTTGGTTTGTAAGATTTATGCATCTGTTAATAAATCCTGCTCTTGTTTGAAGTTTGCAGGCTCTAACTTATTTGCATCTTATCAAACCTGCTATATCTGCAGGGGGTTGAATACTACTTGTAGGCACTGTATGTCCTGTCCCTGACTTTAATACAGTGGCAAGATGGAAGACTTTTCTTACAAAGAAAAACATTCAAGCCCGACTGTGTTTTGCCAAAACCTACATAAAGTCTGCCAAAAGCATGTGGGAAAATGTATGTTCTGATGAGACCACGGTTGAACTTTTTGTCCATAATTCCAAAAGGTATGTTTGGCACAAAGCCAACATTGCAAATTACCAATAGAACACCATACTCATACTGAAGCATTGTAGGTGCAGCATTATGCTTTGGAGCTGTATTTCAGTAGCAGGATATCATACAAAGTTTTGCTCAAAACTCGAGTGTCATGGCGTCATCAGACGCTGTTCACACTACAGATTCTGACACTCTACACTATGGTTTCTCTGGTGTTTCTGAGTTAGACAAGCAGGCTTGGGAGCTGAACAGCTGTGTGCTCATTAAAAGTGAGGCTAGCAAGAGTTAACGTATGCTAGCCTGCTGGTTACCTCTGTGATCACATGTTGTTGGAAACCTATCACATTTACTTCCTACCTTTTTAAGATGGTGGAATTTGTCTTCCCACGCTGAATATAATTTATGGCTGTGTTGGTCTGTGTGCTGTTGTGCCCCAGTCCTGCTGGTGAATATATTGCGTTAGAGTTGTGGAATTCTCTTCTCTCATTGTCTTGCTGTTGGAGCGCTCCCTCAAAGAAGAGTGAGAGTGGGTAAAGTAAAATTGCCAATTCTAGATGTGCCATACTGCTAGACTACTAACCAAAAAGAATGAATGCTGTCAAGTCAAAGGGTGCTTTAGAAAAGTATTAGTTTAAGGGTGTGCATATTTATGCAACAACATTATTTTAGTAATTTTTCTTTATCCACCTGAAAAGATTTCAGTTTGTTTCTCAATGTATTTATACAGATTATGGGTTAAGTGGAAAAAGTCCTCAAATGATTCTTTTTCCTGATTCTTGGTTTGACTGTTGTACATGACAACAACCTGTCATTTTAACAGGAATGATTAGACTTTTTATATCCACTGCACTTATTCATGATTTATTTGCTTTTACCTCGCTGGCATAAAAGAAAAAAAAATTGTTCTTTTTTTCTACTTTACTGTTTATCCCCATTTAATAGGTGCTCCATGGACAATGCTATCAGGTGTGTATCTTGTCAGATGTATGCATGGCTTGAGCAGCCGTTCGAAGGTGAATATGTCTGCACTCGATGCAAGCATGTTGCATATTTGGAAGCCAAAGTAACTGATCTAAATAAGCAGCTTGCAACACTCAGGGGCATTGCAAACCTGGAGAGGAGTTTAGAGCTCACTGAGCTTTCTCTGGCAGGGGCCAGTTATATGGAGGAGGGTGGAGGTGGGGAAGATCAGGACCCAGAGGTAGGTAGCTGGGTAACCGTTAGAAGAAGAGGTAGGGGAAAGGTGTCAGGGAGCCTAGTCCTGACCTGGCACAACCTAGTAAATATGCCTGTTTGGCTGATATTAGGAATGAAGGGCCAGGACTAGGGTCACTACAGCAGGACGTTGCTCCTAGCAACCAGAAAAATGACTGCTGTAGGAAGGAGGGAAATAGGAGTGCAGCAAAGCCCAGACAGTAGTTGGTGGTAGGGGACTCTATAATTAGGCGGACAGACAGGGTCATCTGTCGCCGAGACCGTGAATGCCGAACAGTGTGTTTTCTGCCGGGTGCTCGGGTTCGTCATATTGCGGATCGGATAGACAGATTGCTGGGTGGGGCTGGGGAAAACCTAGCGGTCATGGTGCACATTGGTACTAATGACAAAGTTAGAGGCAGGTAGAAGGTCCTTAAAAATGATTACAGGGAACTAGGAGAGAAGCTGAAGTCCAGGACCTCCAAGGTGATGTTTTCAGAAATACTACCGGTGCCACGAGCATCACTAGAAAGACACCAGGAGCTTAGGGAGATAAAGACGTGGCTCATAAATTGGTACAGGAAGGAAGGGTTTGGGTTCATGGAGAACTGGGCCAACTTCTCAGTCGGCTACAGACTCTACAGTAGGGACGGGCTCCACCTACCTCAATGGGGAGGGTGTAGCTGTGCTGGGGGAGAAAATGGTCAGCCAGATGGAGGAGCTTTTAAACTAGGATCTGGGGGGAGGGAGGGAAGTGGAGCAAATAAGGGGATAGAGCAGATAGCGATAGTGAGATGGTAGGGGTCAATGAAGGATTAGGGGGGATGGGACATGCAAGGAACGTAGGGAGGCTAGGAGTAATAAAGGTGTTAATAGTATTAAATGTCTACTGGCAAATGCAAGAAGTCTTGAAAACAAAATTAATGAATTGGAGACTCTTATGTCAACCATGGATTATGATGTGGTGGGCATTACGGAAACCTGGCTGGATGAAAGCCAAGACTGGGTGACAAATATACAGGGTTATACTACATTTAAGAAGGACAGGAAAGACAAAAAGGTGGTGGGGTGTGTATATTTATCAAATCTAACCTAAAACCTGTGTTGAATGATGACATTGGGGGAACTGCAACAATGTAGAGTCAGTATGGGTATATGTACATGGGGAGGGGAATAATGGAAAAATTCTAATTGGAGTTTGCTATAAGCCTCCTAACATACCTGAACAAATAGAGGGTGAAATGCTGGAACAAATTGAAAAGGCAGCTAATAATAATAATCGGGTTCTTATTATGGGGGATTTCAACTATCCAGACATACAGTGGGACATAGAATCTTCTGGTTGTGCTAAAAGTTGTAAGTTCTTATCTACTATTCAAGAGAATTTCCTCTCTCAGATGGTAGATGAACCGACAAGGGGAGATAATTTGCTAGATCTGGTCCTGCCAAATAGACCGGATACGATTTCAGATCTACAGGTCCAGGAGCACTTGGGCACCAGCGATCATAATATGGTAAGCTTCAAAGTAATATTCAATAGAACATTTCAAAGGGGAAATGCTAAAACCTGGAATTTTAGGAAAGCTGATTTCAACAAAATAAGGGAAGAGCTTAAATGTGTAGATTGGGACAAAGTCATGGTAACTGGGGATACTGAACATAAATGGGGTAAGTTTAAGGATATACTGCTAGAGTCCTGTAAAAAAATTATACCCTCTGGTAATAAAATATCCAGGAATAAAAAGAAACCATTATGGATAAATAAGACTGTACAAAGTATAATAAAACAAAAACAAAGGGCGTTTAAAATCTTAAAGGCTGAGAATACAGAAATAGCATTTCAGAAGTATAAAGATATCAATAGGAAATGTAAAAAAGAAATCAAGCAAGCAAAATTAGCTACTGAAACAAAAATCGCCGAGGACATTAAAATAAAACCCAAAATCTTTTATAAATACATTAATGCCAAAAGGAAAACAAAGGATAGTATTGGCCCCTTAAAATATAATAACAAGTTAGTTATAGAGGACAAACAAAAGACTGAGATATTAAATAGGCATTTCTTATCTGTGTTCACCAAGGAACTGACTGTACCAGGGATCATTCAGCAAGTGAAAAATCAAAGTTCACCAGCTGATATAATTAATTTAACACAAGAAGAAGTACGCCTACGTCTGAGTAAATTAAACATTGACAAATCCCCAGGGCCAGATGGCATTCATCCACAAATATTGAGGGAATTGAGCTCCATAATCAACAGACCGCTGTATCTCATCTTTTTAGACTCGCTTGTAACAGGGTTGGTGCTTCAGGATTGGAGGATTGCTGATGTGGTACCAATATTTAAGAAAGGTAATAGGGTAGATCCAGACAACTACCGTCCAGTAAGCCTGACATCAGTAGTAGGCAAAGTTTATGAGGGCATTTTAAGGGATGACATGCAAAAATATATTGCAGAAAAAAATATAATAACTGACAAACAGCATAGATTCATGAAAGATAAGTCGTGTCTAACCAACCTGTTGGGGTTCTATGAGGGGGTAAGTGCAAACCTGGATATTGGTAATGCAGCTGATGCGATTTATTTGCACTTTGCAAAGGCATTTGATACTGTACCACATAATAGCCTTATACTAAAGCTCCAGAAGCAAGGACTAGGGGAAACTATATGCAACTGGGTAAGGAATTGGCTAAAAGATAGGAAACAAAGAGTAGTCATAAATGGTACATTCTCTAAATGGGCTATAGTCAGCAGTGGGGTGCCCGCATGGATCTGTGCTAGGACCGATTCTTTTTAATCTCTTTATTAATGACCTTATGGATGGGATTGATAGTAAAGTGTCAGTCTTTGCTGATGACACCAAACTATGCAGGATATTAAAAACTGACCTTGATAGTACAATATTACAAAAAGATCTGGATAAGATGTCAGAATGGGCAGATACTTGGCAAATGAGATTTAATGTTGATAAATGTAAAGTAATGCACCTAGGACGGAGTAATCCTATAGCTGCGTATACATTAAATGGAAGTAAACTCGGGACTACAGAACAGGAGAAGGACTTGGGTATTCTCATTACAAATAAGCTGAGCAGCAGCACTCAATGTCAAGCAGCAGCTGCTAAAGCAAACAAGATTTTAGGGTGTATAAAAAGAGGTATTAGATCCCGTGATCCCAATGTATTGTTACCCCTCTATAAATCACTTGTAAGGCCACATCTGGAATATGGGATCCAGTTTTGGGCTCCACATTTTAAAAAGGAAATTCAGAAGTTAGAGTCAGTTCAACGGCGGGCAACTAGACTACTACAAGGAATGGAAGGCCTCCCATATGATGACAGGTTGAAAAAGTTAGATATGTTTAGCTTAGAAAAAAGACGTCTCAGAGGAGATCTCATTTATTTGTATAAATACATGTGCGGTCAATATAAAGGACTGGCACATGACTTATTTCTTCCAAAGACAGTACTAAGGACCAGAGGGCACTCACTGCGAGTGGAAGAAAAGCGATTTCGACAGCTAAATAGGAAAGGGTTCTTTACAGTTAGAGCAGTCAGACTGTGGAATGCCCTACCACAAGAGGTAGTAATGGCAGATACTATAACAGCTTTTAAAGAAGGGCTGGATGATTTCCTCAGTACACACAACATTGTTGGTTATAAATGACTTAGTGACTAAATGTAGAACTGGTGGAGGAAGGTTGAACTAGATGGACCTAGGTCTTTTTTCAACCTAAGTAACTATGTAACATTGAAAAGAAAAAAAACAAAACAATTTGTTTAAAATTCATATAAAGAGAACACTTTGTAAAAGTGCACATGCTCATATAATGTACAGGAGCTGTATACTTTGAGCTTTTTTTTACATAAATACCTTATGCAGATCCAGAATATAATTATGTACCTGAGCCCTGAAATTTAAGAAAAGTGTTAGTATATTGTTATTATGGTAAATAAAAGTGTACAAACTCCCATTCTAATCTGAAAAGAAAATCTTATACAAAAATGAGAAGCAGACCAGTCCATTTGAGAAAATACATAATCTGTATTTCATGGCAGTACATTGTGTGAGCTAATCCAGATCAAAGCATTATGGGGGCTGTTAGAAGCTCTGAGATAAAACCTAGAACTAAAGTGTTGCTTTATCTAATTCCCCAAATACATGAAGATGTTTTCCATCTTCTAATGTATCACCATTCTCTTTAATACTCAAATTCTGTGACTTTATTTGTAAAATGATTGCAACTAGTGATGAGCGAGCACTAAAATGCTCAAGTGCTCAGTGTTCAAATTATAAAAATATAATGGAAGTCAATGGGAAACTCGAGCAGTTTTACAGGGCTGGGGGTAGGAAAATCACTGAAATTGATAAGAAACAATGCTAAATTGGAAAGATGAACAGCATGTGGAAGACGTCTGGACGCATTCCAGACTCCCAGTTCGCTGCTCGGATCAAAGTTTTGGGCTGTGTGTACATGTGTTTTTACATGGTCTTTTGAGTTCAGATTTGCTGAAAAAACCTGCAGGGAATACAGATGCCAGCAAATGCAAGTATAATGCATGTAAGGAAGAAAGATGTGTGGTACTGGTAAACATACTGGATGCATTATCTGCCATTAAACCGACCACCGTTTCGCACTGTTCTGGTTTCAAGAGTGGTGTTCCGCACAACTCTGCAAAGTTGGACAAGAAGATAGGTCTCGTGCATGAGCGTGTTGGTTGTGCTCCTGCAGCAGTCACAGTTTCACCTGGCCTATGGCCTCAGCTTGCACCATCAGCAGCACTCCACTTCCCCTTTCTTATCACACGCCTTGCGCATTTTAAATTAGGTAGATACTATATACAGTCATATGAAAAAGTTTGGGCACCCCTATTAATGTTAACCTTTTTTCTTTATAACAATTTGGGTTTTTGCAACAGCTATTTCAGTTTCATATATCTAATAACTGATGGACTGAGTAATATTTCTGGATTGAAATGAGGTTTATTGTACTAACAGAAAATGTGCAATCCGCATTTAAACAAAATTTGACCAGTGCAAAAGTATGGGCACCTCAACATAAAAGTGACATTAATATTTTGTAGATCCTCCTTTTGCAAAAATAACAGCCTCTAGTCGCTTCCTGTAGCTTTTAATGAGTTCCTGGATCCTGGATGAAGGTATATTTGACCAGTCCTGTTTACAAAACAATTCCAGTTCAGTTAAGTTTGATGGTCGCCGAGCATGGACAGCACGCTTCAAATCATCCCACAGATTTTCAATGATATTCAGGTCTGGGGACTGGGATGGCCATTCCAGAACATTGTAATTGTTCCTCTGCATGAATGTCTGAGTAGATTTGGAGCGGTGTTTTGGATCATTGTCTTGCTGAAATATCCATCCCCTGCGTAACTTCAAATTCGTCACTGATTCTTGCACATTATTGTCAAGAATCTGCTGATACTGAGTTGAATCCATGTGACCCTCAACTTTAAGAAGATTCCCGGTGCCGGCATTGGACACACAGCCCCAAAGCATGATGGAACCTCCACCAAATTTTACTGTGGGTAGCAAGTGCTCTTCTTGGAATGCCGTGTTTTTTTGCCTCCATGCATAACGCCTTTTTGTATGACCAGACAACTCAATCTTTGTTTCATCAGTCCACAGGACCTTCCTCCAAAATGTAACTGGCTTGTCCAAATGTGCTTTTGCAAACCTCAGGCGACTCTGTTTGTGCCGTGCTTGCAGAAACGGCTTCTTTCGCATCACTCTCCCATACAGCTTCTCCTTGTGCAACGTGCGCTGTTGAAGATGAAGCTGCAGGTCTTTGGAGATGGTCTGTGGATTGTCCTTGACTGTTCTCACCATTCTTCTTCTCTGCCTTTCTGATATTTTTCGTGGCCTGCCACTTCTGGGCTTAACAAGAACTGTACCTGTGTTCTTCCATGTCCTTACTATGTTCATCACAGTGGAAACTGACAGTTTAAATCTCTGAGACAACTTTTTGTATCCTTCCCCTGAACAACTATGTTGAATAATCTTTGTTTTCAGATCATTTGAGAGTTGTTTTGGAGCCCATGATGCCACTCTTCATAGGAGATTCAAATAGGAGAACAACTTGCAAGTGGCCACCTTAAATACCTTTTCTCATGATTGGATACACCTGCCTATGAAGTTCAAAGCTCAATGAGGTTACAAAACCAATTTAGTGCTTTAGTAAGTCAGTAAAAAGTAGTTAGGAGTGTTCAAATCAAGAAATTAATAAGGGTGCCCATACTTTTGCACTGGTCAAATTTTGTTTAAATGCGGATTGCACATTTTCTTTTAGTACAATAAACCTCATTTCAATCCAGAAATATTACTAAGTCCATCAGTTATTAGATATATGAAACTAAAATAGCGGTTGCAAAAACCCAAATTGTTATAAAGAAAAAAGGTTAACATTAATAGTGGTGCCCAAACCTTTTCATATGACTGTATGCATGCAAACTTTCCAGTATTAATAGGGAAAATAAAAAATGAAGCCCTAAAAAGTACTTTTGGTTTAAGTTGCAGTAGCAGTATAAGAACTGATTTTAAATAAACCCTGCCTTTATGCCTTCTCTAATCCCAAGCTATCCCTTCTCCAGCAACTATCCCTATTGTGAATCCAGGTAACAGTGGTTTTGCTACCATAAAGGACAGTATTTAGCCCTGAAAAAAGACTTTTGTCTTTAGGTTTCAGCAGCAGTATAAGTATAGAAAAACTGTTTTGCATTAAACCCTGCCTATATGAGTGCTCTAATCCCAAAGTATTCCTCCTCCAGCATCTATCCCTGTACTGAATGCAGGTAACAGATGTTTTACTACAAGAGAGAGCAGTAATTATCTATGAAAAGGACTTTTGGTTTAGTTTTTTAGTTTTCAGCAGCAGTAAAAGTATAGAAGCGCTGCTTTGGATTAAACCCTGCCTATATGCCTGCTCTTTTCTAAGCTCTCCCTCCTAGGTCAACTTTCCCTGAAATGAAGTGTTCTTAGCATTGCACCCTCGGGTCTTATGTAAAACTCGATGACGCAATGTGCAGGCTATTCACAGTAATGCAAGTAAGTCAACATGGCTACAGCATTACCATGTATGGCAGGCAATCCCTGCATTTTGATTAGCTGTGAAAAGTCGCAAAACATGGGGAGCAGGAACTTGAGCATAGTATTCGTGCACCAGCGATACTTGATCCAGTAATAAGCATACCCCGATGTTCGACTGAGTGCACTCATGCATCACTGATTGCAACACATTTTAGAGGCTTTTCATATTACATTGCTTCTGAAAAGAAAAAGAAAATAAAAAAAGTAAGAAACCTTGAATGAGGATAACATGAGTCTATCACCAGGTTATTGTGACCCCATCTGAAAGCAGCACAATGTAGGGGTAGAGACCCTGATTACAGTGATGTATCACATACTGGGCTGCTTGCTGCAGTTTTGATACAGTCATCAGATTCATGTTGCCCGGATTATGGGTAGCACGAATCATACTCTGACATTGCAATTGCAGCGACATGTTTTGCTCTGAAGCTCTGCAGGATTTTAGAGTAAACATGCTTTGAAAGTCCGGCGAGGAATTTTGTACTTCGACTGACTAGTCTGGGGTGGTTCGCCAGTTGACATCTCCCCACCACGCTCTAGTTGAGTGATAGGTCTTTCACTATTTTTTTGTACAAAAGGAGAGACCTGTCAGCACAAATGGATTGGAGTGGAGAGGACATGGCCAAGGATCGCATCGGATTTCTCAGCCGAGGCACATACTTTCCAGCTAGCTAAGATATACATGACTATAATCATGTAGCTAGGCTCTGCTATATGCTGCCTGTGGTTTGGACAACATGAATCTGATGACTGGATTCTTGTAATCATATGAGTTACCATAACTTTAAAAAGTGCTATTTTTTTCTTTTATTTACAGGTTTGATAGATTACAATTTCCATTGCTTTCGTAAGGCAATTCAGGAAGTGTTTGAGGTAAGGGTGAAAGTGCTCAGATCTCGCAAACACCTGAGTCAAATCCGAAAAAGCAGAAGAGCCGCCCCCAATGGTACACCAAGAGTTCCGAAATAGAGATGAAGAGTTCGAGAAAGCTGTTAAATCTGTAGGGAATCCGTTTTTTTTCTTGTACAGACCAATGTTTGTCTAAGGATAATTCTAATCCTGAGGATTCTTCACAAGAGACCTTACTTTATAGACAATCATAGTCATCTATAGTGTTAATATATCGCCTGATCGGCACAACAGGGAGACTGCACCATGCTCTCATGTAAAATAAGGGAAACATTAAACACAACATATTCATGGTGCATGCAGTAATGTCTGTCGTTTAAAAGACCCAATGTATCCTGTTTCTTTGTTGTAGCACACTGCTAAACATTTGCACAATGTACATGATACGACTCTAAAACACAAGAGGATAGTATAACAGATATTTTTTTAGATTTTCTGATTTTTATAATAAAAACGTTAAAGGTATTTTTGCACATTGGAAGTTATAATGCACTTTTATATGGCTAATTTAAATGAATGAATGTATTCTACATATCTACTTATGCCTACATTTTTGGAACACGATTGTGATATTTTCATATAATTCATTTATTTCTGTTGTGCAGTGTCAGGAAAGAGACTGTAGTGTTCAATGCATAGCAGTAACATAAGCTAACAAAAGGCCCTTTTAGTTGCATAAATATACAGTACTCGCAAAACACATGCCACCCGATAGAGTATATATATTGCATACAGTATGGAGCTGGCATTATGCCGAAATTAATCTGTTTGAAACTTGACTATGATTCTATTTTGACATGCAAAAGGTGAAGGGGTTACAGTTGTTTAAACAAACTTTGAATAAATTAATAGTACAAGCAAATTTAAGAAACTTTGTAGCATATCTTAATAGAGAAATCTGCTTCCTTCTCCACTTATGAGCTACTTCACTCCTCTGTATCATGAACTTATGATTTAGTCTAAAACAGCTAAAATTCAAATTTGTTAAAAGGAATCTGTTACCAGGTTTTGCTACTCCATCTGAGAGCAGTATCATGTAAGGACAGAGACCCTGATTTCAGAGATTTGTCACTAACTGGTGTCATGTCTCCTTCCTGGCCAGTTCCATCTACTTTGTTGGAGCTGGTCAAAAATCGAGTCTACTTTGTTGGATCTGGGCAAAAAGTGAGTGAGAATGCCAAAAGTTGCAAAATTTTACTTCAAACTTGAATTTTGCCACTTTTTAAAGCTTTTTATGCGGAATACTGGCATAAAGCACTGCTGAATCAAGCCCACTCTGTTTTAAGTTACACTAGTGCTGAAGTCACAGAAACACTGCTCAGTATAATGTCTACACTCACTAAAAAGAGGCAAATGAACATTAGAAGTACAGCATGCAATGACACAAACTGGTGAAAATACAGGTTACAAGTTATACAGTGACCAAGATGGTGTCATGTCTCATGTACTCACAAAGAACAGCCACATGATATGACAGGTATGCTGTAAATGGAGTTCGTCATCACCAAAACACAATTTAAACTAAGCTCAGTCATACAGAGGAGACTATTTAGTCCCAATAAAGATCATATCTATATTGTTTACATCTGTCCTGCAATTGTGCAAAAAAGGCTCTGTATTGGTATATGCTACTTAGTTTGCTCACTCTACCCTTGAAATTGCTAAGCAGCTTCAGTGCAACATCCTGCCCCGCCCGAAAATGAATACCCTACATCTTTCTTTGCTAAGTGACAGTGCTGGCTTGCCATTAGCTCGCACCTGCGCTCAATCCTAGATCAGGATGTGCACCCACAGATCTCTCCTCTCTTCTGCAGCCGCACACCACAGTGGTGGAGTAGCTGTATCAACGAGGAGAGAGCTGTGGATGCATGCTTCAATGTGAGAACTCTAACAGTCAGTGAAAGCAGACATCAGTTTCTCCTTAACGGTGCTGGCTCCAGGTAAGCCAGCTAAGTGTATCACCAGTACTTCAGACAAAAGCTTTTATTTTGGCAAGTCGCATTGTCAACACAAGGTATGCAAATTCATGGGGTGGTAAGGTACGCTAACATTGCATAGCAACACTAAGGGTGTACCGGGTACCCTAATTAGTAAGAAAGAATAACAATAACCTTTTTTCACGATATAGGGACAAATTCATACAGCAAAGGTATGATTTTTACATGGGCCAAGTCATTTGTGATGAATTTAAATTGTGTTTTGAGGATGAAAAATTCCCTTTAAGATTCAGCCTACATGTTGAGTAATGATACATTGTTAATTACAATATGCCTAAACAATGTGCTCCCACAAAAGTGGTGAAGCTTCAATACACTACAATTCACACCATGGTCTGGGTAACGTTTTCAGACCAATGAAGCTTAGGAAATCAAGATAATTTAAAATATTAATTTTTATTCCAAATTCATTGTTTTAAAAATTATGTGTAAAAAAAAAAGTTCCACAAAATAACAGCCAGGGACATGGAAGCAGACCAGAATTATATGATTACAATTACAACAGCACTATATAATATATTATTTCAATTTACATAGAAAAGTAATAAATACATCAAAATATTGAATCACAAATGGTGCACAAAAAAATCAATAAATATAAAATACTCTGTGCTATGCAAAGTCACTGGTCAGTATAAATTATCCAAAGATATACAGTAATAAGTATAACCATTATTACTTTCTACTTATAGCCAGATGCACTATATTTTATGATATCTAAACTTGCACAAGTATGTAAAATGTGAGTCACTGTACATTAGTACAATCAATGCATAATTAAATAAGATTAAAGTGCTCTGTGCTGTGCAAAATCATTGGTAATTATAGATCATCCAGGCAGTATAATGTGCATATCTAGTGCTCCTCCATGCCTGAAACTAGATAACCCAGTCATTCATGACCATAGATATAGGAGTCACATAGATAATAACATTACTTACTGCTGGATCAATGTCCCACTTCCCCAACGTACGTTTCACCACTTCTTTTTCGGTGGGCGTTATTATATCTTTGGATAATTTATACTGACCAGTGACTTTGCATAACACAGGGAACTTTATATTTATTGATTTTTTTATGCACCATTTGTGATTCAATATTTTGATGTATTTCTTACTTTTCTATGAAAATTGAAATAATATATTATATAGTACTGTTGTAATTGTAACCATATAATTTTGGCCTGCTTCCATGTCCCTGGTTGTTATTTTGTGGAAAGTTTTACTCATATTTTTTAATACAATGAATTTTGAATAAAAATTAATATTTTAAATTATCTTGATTTCCTAAGATTCATTGGTCTGAATACACCTTACCGAGACCATGGTGTGAATTAATGATACATAGTGTTAAAAAATTTACTTGTACCAACCACAAGGGTATGGCCCTGATTCATCAAAGCAATTTTGCCAGAATTGTGGCATAAATTGCTTTGAAAATTTCCCAATTTTTTGTGCAATTCAGAGTTGTGCAAAAAGTTTGCAACTTTTGTCATTTTCACGCCAAGCTATGCCAAAATGGCAGACCTGGTACTTGACTAGGGCACGATGAGCTGTGGGGTTCCTTATACCAGAATTTTTATTGCAGTCATTGACTGGTGTAAGATTCCTTGTGTAGAGTACAGAAGTGCACGACACTCATCAGATGCTCCAGATTCATGAAGTGGCATGAACCTTTTCATAAATCAGGAACATCTGGCTCCACTACACCATATCATCAACAGCAGTGACAAAATCTCCAGTCTTCATGAAGCAAGGCCTACATGTAAAGGTCCATACACAGCACATTGCCTAGTGAATTAGCCTTGAGGCAGCTTTCACATTGTGAAAATATGGATACATGTTAGTGTCCATATTATGGCAGCAATATTGAGACCAGCAGCATATTTATGCTAAGGTGTGCCTATATTATGACAGTGTGAAAGTCGCCTTAGTGCAATTACAATCCATCTGGTACGTATGTAGGGTTAGTTTCACAAAATACAATGCAACTATTCCTAGCGGACTCGATTAACCTGTAACAGACCACTGCACTCCGGGGTAATGATTACAAGACAAGAAACAAGAACGTCAATTTATTTAAGATTGTTGATTCTGTTAAAGATTATAAAGCTGAAAAACAATAATAAAGTTTATAACGAACCATGTTTTCTCTCGGCTCTGTCTGAATTATCCATTGTTTGTATAAACCATTATGCAGCCACTTTATGTAGCATATTTTTGTTTTGGGAAGATGCTCGGGAAGCATATTGATTGATTTACAGCACTGGGGAAGAGTTCTAATTTGCCTTCATTTTCAATGTTTATCTCCTTTTCCGTCTTCTTGTCATTTGATTGTCAATCGGGACAAAGACTGATGAAAGCATTGTAATTGATTTCATTTTGCGTACAGTGTTGCAGAATATGTTGGTGTCATGTAAATAATAGTCAATAAATTAAATATGCTGTTATTAATTAAAAATATTTTCTTATTCATATTATCAGTGCACTTAATATTTAGTCTGTTGATAAAAAAGCACACAACAGTGAAAATAAATGTTTTATTTCACCACAAATAAATGTGCATTCCAAGATTAAAGCATGGACATGTTTGTGAAAAGGGAGACCGCAGGAAGCAGTCTGTGAAAGAGATAGAAAGCAGTCTATGTGAGATGGGAGGACCATGGGGAGCAGTTTGTGAGAGAAGGGAGGACCATGGGATGTAGTCTGTGAGAGAAGGGAGGACCATGAGGAGCAGTTTGTGAGAGAAGGGAGAACCATGGGATGTAGTCTGTGAGAGAAGGGAGGAACAGTTTATGAGAGAAGGGAGGACCATGGGCAGTCTTTGAGACAAGAGAGGACCATGGGGAGCAGTCTTCAAGAGAAGGGAGGCCCATGGGGAGCAGTCTGTGAGAGAAGGGAGGCCCATGGGAGCAGTCTGTGAGAGAAGGGAGGACCATGGGGAGCAGTCTGTGAGAGAAGGGAAGTCCATGGGGAGCAGTCTGTAAGAGAAGGGAGGATCATAGGGGAGCTGTTCATGAGACTACACCATAAAGGGTAGTCTGCGTGAAAGTGGGGCATCATGGAGAGTAGTCTGTGAGAGATTTCAACATAAAGGCTAGTCTGCGTAAGAAGGGACCACCATAGGGAGCAGTCTATATGAGAAGGGAGGACCACGGTGATTAATCTGGGAGAGAAGGGATGACCATGGAAAGTAGTCTGTGAGAGAAAGGAGGACAATGGAGAGCAGTCTGTGAGAAGGGAGGACCATGGGGAGCAGTCTGTCAGAGAAGGAAGGCCAAGGGGAGCAGTCTGTGAGAGAAGGGAGGACCATGGAGAGCAGCTGTGAAAGAAGGGAGGACCACGGAGAGCAGTCTGTGAAAGAGATTAGGGAAACCTGCATGAGAAGGTAGCACCATGGAAAGCAGTCTATGTGAGAAGGGAGCAATAGTAGATACAGACTCTACCGCCTATAGTAGGTGCTTAGAGGTAAAAAGGTACTGAAAATAGCAATGTGTAACCCCAGCACTCAAATTAAATTTAGAGGCTAAAAATTTTTTTGATGCAAGTGAATTTATTATTTTTAGACAGACTGCAAAGTGAACCTCAACAAGAGCAACACCACCAACGTTTCAGCATAGAGCCTTTCTCAAGGTAGTTGTCTGAAAAGGTGTGAAAACAAAAATGTGAGTATATATACAAGTGATAAACAAAATATATACAAAATATATACAGTTATATGCAAAAAAAGGTACACAAGGTGTAGCACGATCATCATGTACAAGCATGTACAAGAACAGGAACACGTGGGTCACAACGGACAACCAAAATGAGAAAATAGAAGTAAGGTTCTTCTAGTTTGCAGAATGTACTCTAATAATATATGAGAGACATATGAGAAATTAGTGCAACATACTATAACATAATGTACCTCTGGTAGGAGTAACAAATGGATCATTAGGTGAGCAAATAATGGAAAAACCGTAACCAATATCCTTTTGAAGCTTGAAACAAGACAAAATGTATGGAAGAATTATTGTGGCAGTCTATGCAGATTATGTGAAAAAGAAGAAGCGCCCCCGTTGACAGGAAGGAATTTAAACTGGTGCCCACAGGGAACTATGGATGGGTATGGGTGAATGTGCTACTACAAGGCTAAGAGGGAGCTGTACATACCGCTTGCAGGGAATGCTAGTATTGCTAGAGAAGGTGAATGAACGCCTGCAAAAGAAGATATGATCTGTTTAAGCAAGCGGTATCGTCCAGGAGTATGCCCCAAAGAGCTTTCCCCAATGGCTTTACCTGCAGGGATGGCCCGAGGAGAGCAACAGTGGCAGTGATTGTGGCAGCAGCGGCGTGTCCTGGTTTGTAGGGGAGCGCCATTTTAAAGGAAGTGGAGGGTAGTGACAGGTGGCTGCTGAGAGGCGCGTCACTTCTAGTGACGCGCGGTGGAATGCACAGGTGAACTGCACGTTACTAGGCATGTCAGTGACGAATAGGGTCACATGACAGATGGGCGGCACCGCTGTCTATGGAGGGGCGTGGGAAAGCAGCAGGGGATTAGCTTTGCGTTCACTGCGCTGGGGAATCTGACAACTATGTAGATCTGGGGATCTGTATACCACCAAGTGTAGGTACTATAGACTAGGCCCATAATTACCTGCTGTAGGACGTGCTGTAGGACGTGCCACTAGGAAAGTAGTGTATATAGGGGGTCAGTTTAAGGGAATCTAAAAGAGAGAGGGAGGAGAGAGGTAGTATATTCAAATAAAGATTAACGTTATAAAAAGGATAGTATAATATAACAGGAACCACACTCAGATGAAAATAGTAAATACATTAATATAAATGTACAATAAGCACAAGGTTACAAAAGGAACAAAATACATAATGGGTGCTGTAATGAAATAGAAGAAGAAAACAGAAGTTGTGCACTGCACTGCTTACCACTCTGTGGAAAATGCTGCAATAAAGTCCTTTGGCTCAATTCCATGTAGAGCCCGCCTTGTGGGTGCTTGAAGTGCAGATCAGCTGCTGTATCCTCACATTGGACTTGGCTGAAAAAAACAGCTGACGGCAAGTGGAAGTCCTCAACTACCGTGGTGCTATATGCCAAGAAGCCAGAGCAAGTATTAATATCATAAAAAAGAGAAGTTTTGGCAGCACTCTGCGGTGTCAAGAAATCTATTTTATTTTTCTTTTTTCTTTTTTGCAGACAGGTGATACAGACATGAGGGAGCAGGGGGAGCGGAGCACAAGGACGACGGTACCGTTTCGCACCTCTAGGGGTGCTTTCACGGGTCCAAGCACCCCTAGAGGTGCGAAACGGTACCGTCGTCCTTGTGCTCCACTCCCCCTGCTCCCTCATGTCTGTATCACCTGTCTGCAAAAAAGAAAAAAGAAAATAGATTTCTTGACACCGCAGAGTGCTGCCAAAACTTCTCTTTTTTATCATAATGGGTGCTGTATTTACACAGGAACTTCATATTCCCTATTGAGCCCAAGGGGCTCCAGAGTCTGCAGAGTATGGATCTAGTAGGCTTTGCGCTCTCGTAGTATTTTGATGCGATTGCCCCCACGACAAGGTTGATCAACATGCTCCAGGACCTGAAATCTGAGTTGTGGTATTGTATGACCAGCAGTGATAAAATGTCAAGGGATGGGCAGAACAATCTGTTTAGAATGAATGGTAGACTTATGTTTATTGATGCGGTCCCGGATATGCTGGGTGGTCTCGCCAACATATCTGAGACCGCATTGACATTTGATAAGGTAAACAACGTAGTTAGACTCGCACGTAAAGTAGCCCGGGATAGGAAATCTTTTGCCAGTGCGTGGGTGCGTGAAATACTCACCCTTGATTATGTGAAAACATTGTAGACAATGTAAGCAAGGGAATGTACCCTTACGCTTGCTAGAGAAGAAGGTTTGTTTAAGGGTGGTTTGTAGGGACCAATGTCGGCCCTGAGTTGCATGTTCCTGAGGTTCTGGGGGCGTTTGTAACAAATGAGCAGTTGAGAATCAAACTCGGGAACGGATGGATAAGCTTGATGCAACAGAGGCCAGTGTTTCAAGATGATGCCATTAATGAGGGGAGTGAACGGTTGATATGTGCTGACAAATAGAATTTTTCGATTGTTCTGTGAGTTGGAGGGAGTTGGAGGAGAAGAGGGTTTGAAGTACGGTGGATAACCTCTCGCGGAGAATTTCTTATCCATGTCCCTGTGTCTTACGTCCCTAGTGGAGGGATCTGAAAAGACTCTATCTACATGACAGTGTTGGGAATGGGGTAGAGATTTTTTAAGGTGTCGGGGATGACAACTTGAATGTAAAAGCAGACTGTTTCTGTCAGTAGGTTTAATATACAGGTCTGTAGATAGAGTGCAGTCAGAATTAATGATAATGGTAGTAATCAAGAAGTTGGTTGAACTATCATCATGATGGAGGGTAAATGAAATGTTTTCAGTGGCAGTGTTGATATCAGCAAAAAAGGAATCAAGTGAGGCACCATCGCCTGTCCAAATGAGGAAGATGTCGTCGATGAAACGTTTCCATAGTATCACTTGCTGCTCAAAGCGATGGTGGGTATAGATGAAGCGATGCTCGAAGTGGTCCATGTAGATGTTAGCATAGGGGGTTGCAACGTTGGACCCCATCGCGGTCCCCCTGCACTGAAGATAAAATTGATCTTCAAACAGAAAAAAATTCTGAGTGAGGACCACCTCGAGCATATCAATACAAAATTCCTTTTTGGGGGGAGAAAGATCAGTGTGGGTCTGTAGAAATATGTCTACTGCCTGAATACCTTCTTGGTGATCGATACTAGTGTAAAGACTTGAGACGTCAAGGGTGGCTAGTAGGCAGTTTTCAGGGACTGTGGAGATTGTTCTAAGTATGGACAGGAAGTGGTTTGTGTCCTTGAGGTATGAAAACAATTTTGGAGTGTGAGGGGTCAGGATTTTTTCGAGGGTGATGGAGATTGGTGAGAGAAGTGAGTCTGTGGACGCAACAATGGGACGGCCTGTGGGAGAGGATAGACTTTTATGGATCTTGGGGAGGGTATAAAATACGGGGGTAATGGGATGATTGTTGATCAGAAATTCTCCAAGTTTGTCATCAATAATGGCCCTCTGTTGGTAAGATCTAACCTTGTCGCGTATAAGGGTCGCGATTCTGGAGGTAGGATCACGTGATAACGGGCTGTAGGTGGTAATGTCCCCTAGTTGTTGGCGTATCTCATTGGTATAATAGTTTTTGTGGAGAACAACTATAGCACCACCCTTGTCGGCCGGTTTTATGATTATATTTTTGTACTTTTTAAGGGAGACAAGAGCCCTGCATTCATCTGGAGTCATATTATTTTTAAGATGAAAAACCCCTTTACTGATGTCTGACGTTGTTTGTTCAACATTCCTGGAGACTAAAGGGTGCTTTACACACTGCAACATCGCTAATGATATATCGTCGGGGTCACGTCGTTAGTGACGCACATCCGGCGCTGTTAACGACATCGCAGCGTGTGACACAAAGGAGCGATGATCAACGATTGCAAAAACGTCAAAAATCGTTGATCGTTGACACGTCGCTCCTTTTCATAATATCGGTGGTGCATGCCGCTGGTTGTTCGTCGTTCCTGTGGCGTCACACATTGCTATGAGTGACGCCGCAGGAACGACGAACATCTCCTTACCTGTGTCTACCTCTGCTATTGGGTGGCCGCTTAGTGACGCCGCAGTGACGTCGCTATGACGCCGAACACACCTCCCCCTTCAAGGAGGGATTGTTCGGCGGTCACAGCGTCGGCGCTGAAAAGGTATGTGCGTGTGACGCTGCCGTAGTGATAATGTTCGCTACGGCAGCGATCAAAAAATGATGCACGAACCACAGGGCGGGTGCTATCGCGCACGACATCGCTAGCTATCGCTAGCGATGTCGCAGCGTGTAAAGCACCCTTAAGTCGATGAACGTCTCAACAGGGTGGTAACAACGGGGAGGTTGATAGTTACTAGGGATTCAAAGGTTAAGTCCTGTCAATGTGAACTCAGTAGAGGGAGTATGTCGTGGTTGTAGAAACGTCTGTAGGAGTTTCGGGTGACTTTCTGGCAAAATGTGCTCTCAGGCGCAAATTTCTATAGAACCGATTTAAATCATGCTCTAAGTTGAAGGTATTGAAGGCGGGGTTGGGCAAAAGGAGAGACCCATCTGTAATACCTGGATCTCGAGGGGGGACAGGGTCTGGTTGGATATGTTAAAGACAATGTTGTCCCTACCTGGGAGCTGGTCGTTATTCGGTCTGAGCGTCCCCCGGTGTTTCCTCCCCCTCCTCGTTTGTTTCTTGCGGGACATTTCTGACTTAAAAAAAGACAGATAATCTACAGTATATTGGTCGCTGTCGGACCCGGAGGAGTAGCCTCCATCACGACGGAAGTTTCTTGTGGGCGCAGAGGTATGCCATTTGTAGACACGGTTTTTCAAATAGTCCTCTTGATCACGCATGAATTTATCACGTTTGCAAGTTTGTAATGTTTCTTTAAACTCCGAAATCGTGGAATTGCACTTGTTCTTAAGTTCCTCAAGGGCCGTAGAGTTCAGGGTCTGAGAGAGTTGAGTCTTGATGTTCTTGATATTAGCATCTATGATGACCAGTTCCCTTTGCAGAAAGTCAATGGTGAGTAGTATGATGTCAAAAGAACACTTATTGAGAATGTTTTCAAATGATTTACAATATTCAATATTCAAGGAGAACAGAGTGGGCCTCAAGGAAATCCTGAAGCCTCTCGGGATTCTCTGGCTCTTGTAGTATTCAGCTAGTGTGGCCGCATGTAGCTCAAGGGCCGTGTTCGTCTTGACTTCCCTCAGATAATCCCGTGACTAGATCTCATCTGAAGGAATTGTGAGAAACTAGATCCTTGTAGTTACTTTAGCTAGGATACTGGCGGCTTGTTCCTCATTAAAGGAAAGAATGGGTGCCGACATGAAAATAGATGGTACAGCGGAAGCACTGAAAAAATAATGTAGCAATAGTAGATACAGGCTCTACCACCTATAGTAGGTGCTTAGGGGTAAAAAGGTACTGAAAATAGCGATGTGTAAACCCAGCACTCAAATGAAATTTAGAGGCCAAAAAATATTTTGATGCAAGTGAATTTATTATTTTTAGACAGACTGCAAAGTGAACCTCAACAAGAGCAACACTACTGACGTTTCGGCATAGAGGCTTTCTCAAGGTAGTTGCCTGAAAAGGTGTGAAAACAAAATGTGAGTATATATACAAGTGATATACAAAATATATACAGTTATATGCAAAAAATGGTACACAAGGTGTAGCATGTACATCATGTACAAGAACAGGAACACGTGGCTCACAATGGACGACCAAAATGAGAAAATAGAAGTAAGGTTCTTCACGTTTGCAGAATGTACTCTAATAATATATGAGAGACATATGAGAAATTAGTGCAACATAATATAACATAATGTACCTCTGGTAAACGAAATGTTTTCAGTGGCAGTGTTGATATCAGCAAAAAAGGAATCAAGTGACGCACCATCGCCTGTCCAAATGAGGAAGATGTCGTCAATAGTATCACTTGCTGCTTAAAGCGAGGGTGGGTATAGATGAAGCGATGCTCAAAGTGTTCCATGTAGATGTTAGCGTAGGGGGGCACGACGTTGGACCCCATCGCTGTCCCCCTGCACTGAAGATAAAATTGATCTTCGAACAGAAAAAAATACTATCACTCCCTGCAAGCGGTATGTACAGCTCCCTCTTAGCCCTGTAGTAGCACATTCACCCATACCCAGCCATGGTTCCCTGTGGGCACCAGTTCAAATTCCTTCCTGTCAACGGGGGCGCTTCTTCTTTTTCACATAATCTGCATAGACTGCCACAATAATTCTTCCATACATTTTGTCTTGTTTCAAGCTTCAAAGGGATATTGGTTACGGTTTTTCCATTATTTGGAGCTGTCTGTGAGAGAAAAGGAGAATCATGGGGAGCAGTCTGTGTGAGAAGCGAGGACCATGGGAAGCAGTCTGTGTAAGAAGGGAGGAACATGGGAAACTGTCAGTGAGAGAAGCAGTCTGTGTGAGAAGGGAGGACCATGGAGAGCTGTCTGTGAGAGAGATTGCAGTATACGGAGCATACTGTGATGGGGATGCAAGGGGAGAAGTCTGTGAGAGAGATGGAGGTATGAGAAGTCTGTATAAGGGGGCTGTTTAGCAAAATCTGTGTCATAAAGGTGGGCATGAGAGTGATCTATGTAACATTAAAGAGTTTGTCTAGGTCTAGGAGTTCTATACTTTCATATAATATCAGAGCATGCTTTGAAATTAAAAAAGCACTACTCAACCATTTAAACCTCTACCACTCCAGCATCCTTATTCTGGTATTCTCTGCTTGTCATTTTATTTTTCTGTGGCTGTTAAGTGCCGTACATCCACACAATTGCTTGCTGTGAATCATTGGCCTTAGCAATCGTGTGGTGCACATACAGGAATCGTTGAAATCTGCAGTAAACTAAGCAAAAACAGTGGTGCTTAAAGGGAAAATGTTAGGTGCAAGATGCACCCAGAACCACAAGCAGTTCTGGGTGCATATTACTAATCCCTGCTTAACCGTCCCAGCATCTAGTAGCATAGATAAAGAGATCTTTAGAAAATGTATTTCTTAAGATCCTCTATAATATGCTAATGAGGCCAGTGACTAGTCGCAAGGGTGTTAGTTCACTTGGCTAGTTGACCCCTTTAGCATGTTAGCCTGCCCTTGTGAGCGTGCTAACATACTAATGAATGCACATTTCAGAGGTATGGTCGCTCTCCCCTCTGCTACCACCGTTGGTTTTCGGCTCAATGCACATGATCAGAACGTCCCTGGACTTCTGGTCATGCGCACTACACCAGTTTGAAGTCGGGACGTGTACACCCGGCTTCAAAGTATGGATGACCGGAAGTCCGAGACTTCTGATCATGTGGACTGAGCCGAAATCCAGCATCGGCGCAGTGGCAGCAGAAAGCGGTGAGATCGACTATGCATCTGATGCTGCGCGTTCATTAGCATGTTAGCACGCTCACAGGGGCATGCTAACATGCTAAGGGGGCTGACTAGCCAAGGGAACTAACACCTTTGCAACTAGTCGCTGGTATAATTAGCATATAACAAAGGATCATTAGAAATACATTTTCTAAAGATCTCTTTATCTATGCTATTAGATCTAGATCCTTGGACAGTTAGGCAGGAATTAGTAATATGCACCCAGAACTGCTCGTGGTTGGTGTGGTGTTAAAACTATTACAGGGACATGTAAATGTTTGGGCACCCCTGGTCAAAATAATTGTCATTGTTAAAAGTTAAGCAAGTTGAAGATGAAATGATCTCTAAAAGGCATAAAGTTAAAGATGACGCATTTCCTTTGTATTTTAGGCAAAAAAAGTTCATCTTTTACATTTTAAAATTAACAAAGAAGAAAAATGGTCCAATGCAAAAGTTTGGGCACCCTGCATGGTATTGCCTAGTAGCGCCCCCTTTAGCAAGTATCACATCTTGTAAGTTGTTTTTGTAGCCAGCCTAGAGTCTTTCAATTCTTGTTTGAGCGATTTCCATCAATTCTTCCTTGGAAAAGTCTTCCAGGTCTGTGAGATTCCTGGGTTGTCTTCCATGCATTGTTCTTTTGAGGTCTAGCAACTGATTTTCAATGATGTTCAGATCAGGTGACTGTGAGGGCCATTGTAAAACCTTGACCTTGCTCCTTTTGATGTAGACTTTTGTGGATGTTGATGTGCGTTTAGGATCATTATCCATTTGCAGAAGCCATCCTATTTTCACCCTCAGCTTTTTTTTACAGATGGTGTTATGTTTGCATTAAGAATTTGTTGAAATTTCATAGAATCCATTCTTCCTTCTACCCATGAAATGTTCCCTGAGCCATTGGTTGCAACACAACCCCAAAGCATGATTGATCCACTACCATAATTAATGGTTCACTAGATGTTCTTTTCCTTAAGTTCTGTGCCTTTTTTTTCTTCTAAAGAGATCTATTTTAATCTTATCAGTCCACAGGACTAGTGTCCAAAATACATCAAGCATATTTAGATGTTCTTTTGCATACTTCTGACATTTAGTTTTATGGTGAGGATGCAGGAGAGATTTTCTTCTAATGACTCTTCCATGAAGGCCATATTTGTGTGGGTGTCTCTGAACAGTAGAATAATGTAACAAAACTCAAGAGTGCTAAATCTTCTTGAAATTGTTTTGCAGTCAAGAAGGAATTCTGATTTTTCTCTCTAGCAATCCTACGAGCAACTTTCACAAACATTTTGCTTGGTCTTCGAGACCTTATCTTGACCTCCACTGTTCCTGTTAGCTGCCAATTTTTAAATAAATTTCAAAATGAGGAAAGGGCTATTTGAAAATGCTTTGCTAATTTCTTATCGCTTTCACCTGCTTTGTGGGCCTCCAACATTTTTATTTTCAGAGTGCTAGGCAGCTGCTTAGAAGAACCCATGGTTGCTGTTTTTCGTCGCAAGGTGAGAAGACGCTGGGTTTTTAAAAATCTGTGAAATTTGCAACACCTGGCATTTACTAACGATGATAGCCATAACCCTAACAAGCTAAATGAACTCCGAAACATTGGTCAACGTTATCTAAACACTTTAGCATCAGCTCATTTTCCTTTTTTAACTTTTAAATGTAAAAGAAAGAATATATATATATATATATATATATATAGACACACACACACACACACACACACACACACACTTACATATTTATCTATTTGCTTAAACTACAAAGGAAATGTGTCATCCTTAACTTTATGCCTTTTAGAGATCATTTCATCATCAACTTGCTTAACTGTTCACAATAACAGTAATTTTGACCATGGGTGCCAAACTTTTACATGCCAATGTATGGGTTACTGCCATGTTCGATAAAAACTACATAACAAATTATGGGGTCAATTTTCTCCTATTATCCCTTGTGTACATTATAAATTTGGTGCTAAAACAGTATTTTAGTGGAAAAAATTATTTTTTTGTTTTCACATCTAAATGTTATAACGTTTCATGATTCACCTGTAGGTTAAAAATGCTCAGTGTAACACTAGAGGAATTCCTTTAAGGGCTTAGTTTCCAAAATGGGATCATTTGTGAGGGCTTATGCTGTTTTGGCATGTCAGGAGCTCTGCATATGTGACATGGCATTCACAATCTATTCAAGACAAATTTATGCTCCAAAAATCAAATAGCGCCCCTCCTTTCTGAGCCCTGCCATGTAACCAAAAAACAGTTTTTGAACACATATAAAATATCATCGTGTTCGGGAGAAATTGTGTAACAAAATATGGAGTCCTTATTCAAATTTGAGGCTGATACAACATTTTAGAGGAAATAAATGTAATTTTCATTTTAACATCCACCTCTTAAAAAGTTCTGTAAAGCATCTCTGGGAACAAAAACCTTAACACACTCCTAAAATTAATTCATTGATGGATCTAGTTTCCAAAATGTGGTCACTTGTGGCGCTTTCTGCTGTTTTGGTACCTCAGGGGCCCTATAAATAAGACATGGTGTATTCAATCTATTCCAGCCAAATTTCCATTCCAAATATTGCTCCCTCCATTCCGAGCCCCGCCATGTGTCCAAACTGAACTTATCACGTGTGGAATATGAACACGATCATAAGAAAGTGGGTAATTAATTGTGGGGTCCACGTTTTGGTGGTACCCCTTACAAAAGTGAAAAATGTGGGGCTAAAGCAACATTTTTTGTGTAAAAAAAAAATTAAAATTTTCAATACGACAAACGAATGTTATCAAATTCTATGTAGCTCCTGTGGGTTCAAAATGGTCACTATACCCCTGGATAAAATCCTTGAGGTGGTCTAGTTTCCAAAATGGGGTCATTTGTGGGTGGTATCTGCTGTTTAGGTACAATAGGGGCCCTGCAAATGTCACATGGTGCCTGAAATGTATTGTAGCAAAATTTGTGTTCCAAAATTCCAATATTGCTCCTTTCCTTCCGAGCCCTGTTACTTGTCAAAACAGAGGTTTCTGGTCACATGTGGGGTATCAGCATCCTTAGAAGAAAGTGGGTAAAAATTTGCGGGGCCCATTAACTTGTGTTATCTTTTGTAAAAATGAAAAATTGGGGCTAAAGCAACATTTTAAAGATTATTTTTTCATTCCATTTTGCATTAATTCATGTGTAGCACCAGAAGGGTTAAAACATTTCCTGACAGCAGTTTTGAAGTATTTGAGGGGTGCGTTTTTTTTTGTTTTTTAAATAAAGCTCTGGCAAAAATTAAGAGACTACTGCAAAATTGTCAGTTTTTTTGATTTTTCTTTTTATAGGTATATTTTTGGAGTAAAATGTAAATTGTTTTTTTATTCTATAAACTACTGACAACATGTCTCCGAATTTCCAAGCAAAACATTTTGTATTTATTTTCTGAAAATGAGAAATGGTCAAAATAACAAAAAATGCATTGCTTTCAGACCTCAAATAATGCAAAGAAAACAAGCTCATGATCATTTAGAAACAATACTAATAATTAGTGATGGTCGATCCCCCCCTCGCCCAATCGTTTTGTAAAGATCGGGATCGAGATAACACAATCTTGCGTCCGATCACCGATCTCGGGCTGTACAGTTATGGGATGGTGCGGGAGGACTGTAAAATAAAGAATATAGTTAATAATAAACATTGCAATTATACTGACAGGTCCTGTGACACGTCCTGCAGACCCTGTCTCCCGGCCGCTTTTGCTTGATCATTGCTGTGCCCTCGGGTTAAAGGACCTTACGTGACGTCATGGCCATGTGACCAGTCAGGTGTCAATTTTGTATTACCTCGTTGGTTACAGACTGGTCACATGACTATGACATCATCAAAGGTCCTGTTAACTGAACTTTGATTGTCACTGTGCGAGTGTCGCATTGCATCACGGTGCACACTCTCCTGACAGGACCGGGCCAGCTGCATATATTTCCATGCAGTTGAGGCGCTCCTGTCCGTAGAGTGTCGGGATTTGCGTGGTGATGTAATGCGAGACGCAAGTGCAATCATACCCTCACTGTCAGCCTGTTTCTTGCTCTGTACAGAGCGATAACAAGGGTGAGATACAGTGGACTGATATTCATTATATATAGTAGAAATCATCAATCTAATCATCAGATAGGACTACGTGTGAGGGCAAATCGCATGAACATGTGAACAAGAAAGGAGAAAAGGCGATCATAGAAGCCCAGACACACAATAAGATATAATTCATTTTTTATTTTTTATTTGTATAAACAATCTTTAGTGCAGGCAGTGGTAAGGACCAACATAATATGCATGATATTCATATATGCTCTAGACAAGGTAATGTCACAAATATATTACATTTCATAAACATCATATATATCTGTAATTTAGTATCCATAATTCCAATTACTCTCACTCATAAAAATATATATCGAGGAAAATAGATTATCCACCATACAATATGTGAGCTAAATTGATGTTAATAAGGCCACATGGCTGATAACAATCCTATCAAAGCGGATCTTAGCTAGTTAGATAAATACCGCCAATGTATATATAGAGGTCAAGCAACAATTGTTATATATCAGAAATAATTATATATATCTCTTAAAGTGGTCAGTCCTAATAGTTGTATAGCACCACCGGCTCAAATAAGCCCAACCCTATCACAGTCAGGACTGAATATACCACAAGTTTTTATATATATCACCTCCAATATACACAGTGGTGGTAATCATCACCCACAAAATGACCTAGATTGCAAACTGAATCAGGCTTGCAATCACATATATTGCGGTATAGATACCATCTATCTGTACCTACTAGCTATCACCATTAGATGTCACTGCAGCCATAAAACATATATATATATATATATATATATATATATATATATATATATATATATATATGTATCACATTACACTGATCACCTGAGATCATCATCAAGCTGTTAAATTAGCCAGGTGGCTAGCCATGTCTCAACATACCCACACCAGAGACAGGCAACAAACAGTGTAACCAGACATAAGGAGCATTAGAAAAGAGACATTACCAGTCAGGAGCATAGACGTCCGACACGTGTTTCGATAGACTCTTCGTCAGGGGGCGTCTGTACAGAGCGATGTAGCAAAGCTGACAATGCTCTCTCTGCTTCTCACTTTGTATAGACTGTTTCTGTACAGAGTGATGAAGCAGAGTTGACATGGCTGTCCCTGTGGATTACATCGGACTAACGATTTTTTTATAATAAAGAGGGAGTCTCTACTTTTTTTTTGTTTTATTTCTAATAAAAAATGTTGGATACTCTCCATAAAATCTTTCTCTGAGCTTTCATTGGCTTACGCAGTACCCATCCTGCTTCTGGTGTTTTTTTTACTGTTTACTAGAAATTCATGGTGGCCATGTCTTATTTGGCGTGACACTATGAATTTCGGGCTTAGTACCATCTGAGAATACAAAGCTGGTATTAACCCCTTTATTACCCAGCGTGCCACCGCCACCAGGGCCACTAGAAGAGTCGGGTAAAATGTCTGGAAATGGTGCTAAGAAACAATGTGCCATTTTCAGAGGGCGGCTGTGGACTGCGGAGAATCCCAGCCCCCAGCTGCCTGGCATTACCTGACTGGCGACCAAAATACGTCGGGAGCCCACGCATTTTTTTTTTAAATATTTTTTTAAATAAAAAAAAATTAATGGGCTTTCCTGTATTTTGATTGCCAGCCAAGGTAACGCCAGGCAGACGGGGGTGGCAGCCCGTAGCCGTCCACTTTATCTGCGTTGAGAATGAAAAATATCGCGGAGTGCTACGTCATTTTTTAAAATTAATTATTTTTATACAACTACATATTGTGTACATTTTATATATACAGTTAGGTCCAGAAATATTTGGACAGTGACACAAGTTTTGTTATTTTAGCTGTTTACAAAAACATGTTCAGAAATACAATTATATATATAATATGGGTTTAAAGTGCACACTCCCAGCTGCAATATGAGAGTTTTCACATCCAAATCGGAGAAAGGGTTTAGGAATCATAGCTCTGTAATGCATAGCCTCCTCTTTTTAAAGGGACCAAAAGTAATTGGACAAGGGACTCTAAGGGCTGCAATTAACTCTGAAGGCGTCTCCCTCGTTAACCTGTAATCAATGAAGTAGTTAAAAGGTCTGGGGTTGATTACAGGTGTGTGGTTTTGCATTTGGAAGCTGTTGCTGTGACCAGACAACATGCGGTCTAAGGAACTCTCAATTGAGGTGAAGCAGAACATCCTGAGGCTGAAAAAAAAGAAAAAAATCCATCAGAGAGATAGCAGACATGCTTGGAGTAGCAAAATCAACAGTCGGGTACATTCTGAGAAAAAAGGAATTGACTGGTGAGCTTGGGAACTCAAAAAGGCCTGGGCGTCCACGGATGACAACAGTGGTGGATGATCGCCGCATACTTTCTTTGGTGAAGAAGAACCCGTTCACAACATCAACTGAAGTCCAGAACACTCTCAGTGAAGTAGGTGTATCTGTCTCTAAGTCAACAGTAAAGAGAAGACTCCATGAAAGTAAATACAAAGGGTTCACATCTAGATGCAAACCATTCATCAATTCCAAAAATAGACAGGCCGGAGTTAAATTTGCTGAAAAACACCTCATGAAGCCAGCTCAGTTCTGGAAAAGTATTCTATGGACAGATGAGACAAAGATCAACCTGTATCAGAATGATGGGAAGAAAAACGTTTGGAGAAGAAAGGGAACGGCACATGATCCAAGGCACACCACATCCTCTGTAAAACATGGTGGAGGCAACGTGATGGCATGGGCATGCATGGCTTTCAATGGCACTGGGTCACTTGTGTTTATTGATGACATAACAGCAGACAAGAGTAGCCGGATGAATTCTGAAGTGTACCGGGATATACTTTCAGCCCAGATTCAGCCAAATGCCGCAAAGTTGATCGGACGGCGCTTCATAGTACAGATGGACAATGACCCCAAGCATACAGCCAAAGCTACCCAGGAGTTCATGAGTGCAAAAAAGTGGAACATTCTGCAATGACCAAGTCAATCACCAGATCTTAACCCAATTGAGCATGCATTTCACTTGCTCAAATCCAGACTTAAGACGGAAAGACCCACAAACAAGCAAGACCTGAAGGCTGCGGCTGTAAAGGCCTGGCAAAGCATTAAGAAGGAGGAAACCCAGCGTTTGGTGATGTCCATGGGTTCCAGACTTAAGGCAGTGATTGCCTCCAAAGGATTCGCAACAAAATATTGAAAATAAAAATATTTTGTGTGGGTTTAGTTTATTTGTCCAATTACTTTTGACCTCCTAAAATGTGGAGCGTTTGTAAAGAAATGTGTACAATTCCTACAATTTCTATCAGATATTTTTGTTCAAACCTTCAAATTAAATGTTACAATCTGCACTTGAATTCTGTTGTAGAGGTTTCATTTCAAATCCAATGTGGTGGCATGCAGAGCCCAACTCGCGAAAATTGTGTCACTGTCCAAATATTTCTGGACCTAACTGTATATATATATATATATATATATATATATATATATATATATATAAAAAAAAATAACTATAAATATATAATTATATATATATATATATGTGTACAGAGCGAGAAGGAGGCTGACAGTGAGGGTATTATTGCACTTGCGCCTCACATTGCATCACCCTACACGGCCTGACGCTCTCAGAAGAGGAGTACCTCAGCTGCATGAAAATACATGCAGTTGACCCGCTCCTGCTGGGAGATTGTGCGCCGTGATGCGATGTGACACTCGCACAGTGATAGTCAAAGTTCAGTTAACAGGACCTTCAATGACATCATAGTCATGTGACCAGTCTGTAAGCCAATGTCTGTATAACATTCACACCAGACTGGTCACATGGCTATGATGTCATGCAAGGTCCTTTAGGTAGTGGTGCTTACCTGGGAGCACAGCAATGATCGGACACGTCTGCAGGACGCGTCGCGGGACCTGTAAGTATGATCATAATGTTTTTTAATAATGTGCTTTTTTTCTACAGCCCCTGGACTCGAGTTCTGTAACACGAGCTTCCCAGGAAAGCTTGTGATCGTGTACACGATCACTATGTGATCGGTACGATCCTCGACCTTTACAGTTCGGGATCGCCCATCACTACCTACAGCAAGAGGTAGTAATGGCAGATACTATAACAGCTTTTAAAAGAGGGCTGGATGATTTCCTCAGTACACATAACATTGTAGTTTATAAATTACTTAATGACAAAATGTATAATTGGTGGAGGAACGTTGAACTAGATGGACCTAGGTCTTTTTCAACCTTTGTAACTATGTAAAGGCTCTGGAAAAACTCTATGGCCCCCCACCTCAAAAAAGAAATCCAGCAAAATCTGCGCTCTCGAATTCAAATGCCCCTCTCCCTTCTGAGCCCCACAATGTGCCTAAACCACAGTTAGTGTGCACATGTGTCGCATTATTGTTGTGAGGAGAGCCCACTTAATGTACGGGGTGCAGGTTTCGAAAAGCACAAGTTGGGCACAATGTACAGGCACTACATTGTATTGGGCATGACAAGAACTTATTTGCCGTTTTTAATTCTGGAACATTCACTGCGTTTGACTCCTTCATGGATGTTTTCCGGAGACTACACCCATAGATGAATTTCCAGAGGGGTGTAATTTTCAAAATTTGGTTACTTGAGTGGATTTCTGCTGTTTTAGTGCTTAGACGCTCTGGAAATAGAGTCCGCAAACTGTTCTAGGAAAATCTCAGCACCAAAAATCAAATGGTGTTTCTTCACTTCCAAGCCTTGTGGTGGAGACAGACAGTACTGTACAGTCACATGTAGGATATTGTGACGTTGAGTAGAAATTGTATATTATGGGGCTTTTTTCACCTAATCTCCTTGTGACAATTTGAAATCTGGGATTTAAAACAACATTTTAGTGGTAAAAATGCAATTAGTTTTTGTTCACCGCCCAATAGTATAACATTTTATGACACACTGTAGTGTCAATATGCTCACTGCACCAGTGGATGAATTCATTGAGGTGTGCAATTTGTAAAATGAGATCACAAGTGGGGGAGTTTCTGCTGTTCTGGCATCTCAGTGGCCCTGCCAATGTGACGTATCCCCCACAAACCATTCCAACTAAATCTGAGTTCAAATATGGCGCTCCTTCTTTTTTTCAATTTGTAGTGTGCCTCAGAAGTAGTTTTCGACCACATGAGTACTGGTGTACTCAGTAGAAATTGAGCAACAAATTATATGGTCCATTATCTCCTGTTACCCTAGTGACTTTAAAAAAATTGGGGTTACAGCAACATTTTTGTGCTTAAAAATGTATTTTTTTAATTTCACGATTTAACAATTTAAAATTCTTTGATGGAGGTGTAAGAAGGGTACAGGGCTCTGCCCATCCCAGACCTGCAGATTGATTATGGTGTCATTTGTTATGTAATTATTGTAAACGGCCACAAGATGGCCCCGGTGTGCTCGGCCACTTCTCTGAGACTGTGGGGCAAGAGAGGGTTAGTGGAGAGGAGCACGGGAAACAAATGAGGGGGCAACAGAGGGAAAATTGCACGAGAGTCACAGAGAAGAGTAAAGAGATACCTGCACCTGTGGGAGGTGTGAAAAGAAGCCCCAGGAGTGTGAATTTGGACCCTCTGGGTCATATCCCGACAGCCCTGGTTAAAGCTGGGCTGACCTAACCACGCCCCAGGAGGGTAGAGTCCTGCAGGCTGGGATGGTGGCACCCCTTGGCTGCATACCTATACCCAAAGAACCCCCTTTCCAAGCTGAAGGTCAGTGGGCTCCTCAAGAGTAGGAGTAGGCCCTGACCAACCGGACCAGAGGAACGCCGTCCACAGTGATCCCCATCACGGCATATGCCATCCCTGTGGGTGGGAGACAGGCCCCTGAGAGGACTTTATGATACTGCTGGTTTAATGAAGATGAGGGAGAGGATGAGGGGCTTGGAAGCCTGAGTATCAGGGAGGTGGCTGGCTGCGAAATTATCCGTTACCATAAATAATAGAAGGTACCCCTATGGGACCAATACCGGTGCCCTGAATGTTGAGACTGTTAGAAGTAAAATGTTGTTGGTTAAGAATTCCATCGTGTGCCGTTTCCTGACTCAGAGGAAGAATGAGACGCAGTGTGAAAGGCACAGTAACCCCCCCTGACTTGGAGCAGAGACTGGGAGGCATGAGATTAACCCCCATCTGTGCCAGGTTCTCTGCAACAGAGGTTCAAGGTACTCACCAAACATCTAGATAAATGCCTTCAGGGTCTAGTTTCCAAAATAGGGTCACTTGTTGGGGGAGCTTCACTGTTTAGGCACCTCAGGGACTTTCCAAACACGACATGGCGTCCATTAACTTTTCCAGACAATTTGGCAGTCAAATGGTGTTCCTTCCCTTCTGAGCTCCGCCATGCTTCCAAACAGTAGATTTCCAGAACATATAAGGTATAAGGTATATAACGTATGATATATATCATCGTACGCAAGAGAAATTTCACAACAAATTGCATGGTACATTTTCTCCTGTTACACTTGTGAAAATAAAAGATTTGAGGTTAAAGTAACAATTTTGTGTTCATTTTTTATTTTTTTTTATTTTTATGGCGCAACGTCATTAAATTCTGTGAAGCACCTGGGGGTTCAAGGTGCTCACCAAATGTCTAGATCAATTCCTTGAGGGATGTAGGTTCCAAAATGGGGTCACCTGTGGATGAGCTCCACTAGTTAGGCACGTCATGGTCTCCAAATATGACCTGGCGTCCGTTAACGATTCCAGCTAATTTTCTGTTCAAAAATTCAAATGGTGCTCCTTCCTTTCCGAGCCCTGCCGTGCACCCAAACCGTAGATTTCCACCACATATGGGGTATTGATGTATTCAGGAAAAATTGCACAACAAATCGTACTTTCTCTTATTACCCTTGTGAAAATTCAAAACTTTATTGATAAAGTAATTTTTTCCCTCCACATTGCTTTAGTCTCGGGGAATCACCTGTAGGGTTAATAAACTTCTTGCATGTGGTTTTGAGCAGTTTGGGGGTGCAGTTTTTAGAATGGTGTCACTTATTATTAACCGTCACTTAGGCCTCTCAAAGTCACTTCAAATGTGATGTGGTCCCTAAAAAATAGTTATTTAAATTTTGTTGGAAAAATTTGAGATTGCTGATAGATTTGAACTTTTCTAACTTCCAAAAAAAAAATTATATTTCCAAAATTGCACTGATGTAAAGTAGACATGTTGGAAATGTTATTTAGTAACTATTTTGTGTGACATACCGTAACTCTCTGGATTAAAGGAAACCTATCAGGTCCCTTTTGCGTTGTAACCTACAAGGAGGGTGATATGTGGCCTTGAAACCCCTTCCTACCTATCCCTGTTTTGTAATATTGTGTAATATGAATTTATAAAAAAACGTTTTATAACTTACGTGTTCCCTATGTAAATGAGCAGAGGTTCTAGTACCCAGGGCGTCGCTTTGTGCGCGTGAGCACTTCTCATTCGTGCAGCCTTCTTATCCGGGAGTTTACTTGCCGGCTTTAGATGCGCTCTGCGCATGGTTGGAACCGCAGGAGTCTTGATGAGCAGTGCGCTTGTGAACCCGACAAGCGTACACCCGGATAAAAAGGCTGCAAGAATGGCAAGCGCACACACGCGGGATCTCCAGGAGCTGATGGTGATGTTGCTCATGTAAATCCATGGTATCATGCCCACAGGGGCGTGATACCATGGAAAGCATGCAAATGCCCATGGGGCAAAGCGACGCCCTGGGGACTAGTCCCTCTGCTAATTTACATAGGGAGCATGTAAGTAATACAACTTTTTTTTCTTTAAGGGCATAAAAATTAAAAGTTTGAAAATTGAAAAATTTACACCAAACTTCTGAAAATATCACAAATAAATATAAAAATATCGGCCTATATTTACCACTATCATGAAGTACAATGTGGCATGAGAAAAAAACAGATCTGCTGAAGTGTTCCAGAGATATCATAACCTGTCAGTGACACTGTTGAGAATTGCAAAATAAATGGCCTGGTCAAGAAGGTGAAAACCAGGCTGGGGGGAAGGGGTTAAAGTGTTTACTAAAACAGATAGGAGTGGTGGCAGAACATGGCCACTCCCCAGCCTCATATCTCAGCTGTCCCTTAAGGTACCATCACACTAAGCGACGCTCCAGCGATCCCACCAGCAACCTGACCTGGCAGAGATCGCTGGAGCGTCGCTACACAGGTTGCTGGTGAGCTGTCACACAGGCAGATCTCACCAGCAACCAGTGACCAGCCCCCAGCCAGCAGCGACGCGTGGAAGCGATGCTGCGCTTGGTAACTAAGGTAAATATCGGGTAACCAACTCAATATTTACCTTGGTTACCAGCGCACACCGATTAGCGCTGGCTCCCTGCACTCCTAGCCAGAGTACACATCAGGTTAATTACCCGATGTGTACTCCGGCTACATGTGCAGGGAGCAGGGAGCCGGCACTGACAGCGTGAGAGCGGCGGACGCTGATAACGAAGGTAAATATCGGGTAACCAAGGAAAGGGCTTCTTGGTTACCCGATACCTACATTGGTTACCAGCATCCGCACAAGCCGGCTCCCTGCACATTCAGTTGTTGCTCTCTCGCTGTCACACACAACGATCTGTGCTTCACAGCGGGAGAGCAACAACTAAAAATGGTCCAGGACATTCAGCAACAACCAACGACCTCACAGCAGGGACCAGGTTGTTGCTGGATGTCACACACAACAACATCGCTAGCAACATCGCTGTTGCGTCACAAAAGTCGTGCCTCAGCAGCGATGTTGCTAGCGATGTTGCTTAGTGAGACGTGGCCTTTAGTGGAGGGTCCTTTGTGCCATACGTTCAGTTCTAAGTCTGAACAAATGGAAGGCTTCCCATTCACTGAGAGACGTCTATCCACACTAAGGGTCTTGTAGTGAGCTCACCATGACCGCAGGCCTCACACATACAGTCTTCACACACACACAGTCCTCTCACACACAGTGTTTACACGTACAGTCCTCTCACTCACACAGTCCTCTCACACTCAGTCCTTTCACAGTGTTCTCACACACAGTCCACACACACACACACACACACACACACACACACAATAAATTCACACACTCAGTCCTCTCAGTCTTCTCACACAAAGTCCTCTCACACACAGTCATCTCACTTACACACAGTCCTCTCAGTCTTCTTACACAGTCCTCTCAGACACAGTCCTCTCAGTCTTCTCACACAAAGTCCTCTCAGTCTTCTCACACACAGTCCTCTCAGTCTGCTCACACAAAGTCCACTCACACACAGTTATCTCACTCACACACAGTCCTCTCACACAGTCTTCTCACACACAATCCTATCAGTCTTCTCACACAAAGTCCTCTCACACACAGTCCTCTCAGTCTTATCACACACAGTCCTCTCACACACAGTCCTCTCACACATAGTCCTCTCACTCACAGTCCTCTCACTCACAGTCCTCTCAGTCTTCTCACACACAGTCCTCTCAGTCTTCTCACACACAGTCTTCTCACACACAGTTATCTCAGTCTTCTCACACACAGTCCTCTCACACACAGTCCTCTCAGTCTTCTCACACATAGTCCTCTCACACACAGTACTCTCAGTCTTCTCACACACAGTCCTCTCACACACAGTCCTCTCACACACAGTTATCTCAGTCTTCTCACACACAGTCCTCTCAGTCTTCTCACACACAGTCCTCTCAGTCTTCTCACACACAGTCCTCTCAGTCTTCTCACACACAGTCCTCTCAGTCTTCTCACACACAGTCCTCTCAGTCTTCTCACACACAGTCTTCTCACACACAGTTATCTCAGTCTTCTCACACACAGTCCTCTCAGTCTTCTCACACATAGTCCTCTCACACACAGTACTCTCAGTCTTCTCACACACAGTCCTCTCACACACAGTCCTCTCACACACAGTTATCTCAGTCTTCTCACACACAGTCCTCTCAGTCTTCTCACACACAGTCCTCTCAGTCTTCTCACACACAGTCCTCTCAGTCTTCTCACACACAGTCCTCTCAGTCTTCTCACACACAGTCCTCTCAGTCTTCTCACACACAGTCTTCTCACACACAGTTATCTCAGTCTTCTCACACACAGTCCTCTCAGTCTTCTCACACATAGTCCTCTCACACACAGTACTCTCAGTCTTCTCACACACAGTCCTCTCACACACAGTCCTCTCACACACAGTTATCTCAGTCTTCTCACACACAGTCCTCTCAGTCTTCTCACACACAGTCCTCTCAGTCTTCTCACACAGTCCTCTCAGTCTTCTCACACAGTCCTCTCAGTCTTCTCACACACAGTCCTCTCAGTCTTCTCACACCCAGTCCTCTCAGTCTTCTCACACACAGTCTTCTCACACACAGTTATCTCAGTCTTCTCACACACAGTCCTCTCACACACAGTCCTCTCAGTCTTCTCACACATAGTCCTCTCAGTCTTCTCACACACAGTCCTCTCAGTCTTCTCACACACAGTCCTCTCAGTCTTCTCACACACAGTCCTCTCAGTCTTCTCACACACAGTCCTCTCAGTCTTCTCACACACAGTCCTCTCAGTCTTCTCACACACAGTCCTCTCACACACAGTCCACTCTTTCACAGTATTTACACACACAGTCCTCTCACTCACACAGTCCATTCACACACTCAGTCCTCTCACAGTCTTCTCACACAGTCCCCACACACAATAAATTCACAAACTCAGTCCTCACACTCACTCAGTCCTCACACTCACTCAGTCCTTTCACAGTGTTCTCACACACAGTCCACACACACACACACACACACACACACACAATAAATTCACACACACAGTCCTCTCAGTCTTCTCACACACAGTCCTCTCAGTCTTCTCACACACAGTCCTCTCAGTCTTCTCACACACAGTCCTCTCAGTCTTCTCACACACAGTCCTCTCACACACAGTCCTCTCAGTCTTCTCACACACAGTCTTCTCACACACAGTCCTCTCACACACAGTCCTCTCAGTCTTCTCACACAGTCTTCTCACACACAGTTATCTCAGTCTTCTCACACACAGTCCTCTCACACACAGTCCTCTCAGTCTTCTCACACACAGTCCTCTCACACACAGTCCTCTCACACACAGTCCTCTCAGTCTTCTCACACACAGTCCTCTCACACACAGTCCTCTCACACACAGTCCTCTCAGTCTTCTCACACACAGTCTTCTCACACACAGTCCTCTCACACACAGTCCTCTCAGTCTTCTCACACAGTCTTCTCACACACAGTTATCTCAGTCTTCTCACACACAGTCCTCTCACACACAGTCCTCTCAGTCTTCTCACACACAGTCCTCTCACACACAGTCCTCTCAGTCTTCTCACACAGTCTTCTCACACACAGTTATCTCAGTCTTCTCACACACAGTCCACTCTTTCACAGTATTTACACACACAGTCCTCTCACACACAGTCCACTCTTTCACAGTATTTACACACACAGTCCTCTCACTCACACAGTCCATTCACACACTCAGTCCTCTCAGTCTTCTCACACAGTCCACACACACAATAAATTCACAAACTCAGTCCTCACCCTCACTCAGTCCTCACACAATCCTCTAACAGACAGGCGTCTACACATAAGACCGAGCTCGTACACACGACGTAAATAGCGCCATGACGTCACACAGCCAACAGGATTCAACCAGCGACCTACTCGGCAGTGACGTGTAACTCCGTCCTAGCACGTGATGCGGCTGTAGCGAAGCGGTGCGCAATGACGTGAGGGCGAGTCCTATGGCTGTGGGCGGAGAGGAGACCGCTGTCAGGCAGAAATGGAGACGCGCTACAACCTGAAGAGCCCGGGTAATGGGGAGCGGGTGTTGTGAGCAGTGTCGCTGGCGGTGGGCTGCTGGTCTTCACATTTGCCGCCGTGCAGTCGGTGAATAGTTAAATTTGGGCTATGAGGTGTTCATGTGGCTTTGTGCTTTAGGTGGAGCGGTCACCAGCGGAGACCGGCGAAAAAAGAGGCTACATAGGGATTTCCTCTGTAAGATGAGGCATTGGATTTATAGTTTTACAGCCAGTGACAGGGGGACTGCGGTAACTTGGCTTACTGCTATCTAGTGATATACAATGGAAAATAGCCCTCCCGGTGTGGCCGGGCAGTGAGAGCGCCCCGTGCGGTGGGCTGCCAGTCTGTGAGAGAGCCCCCTGTGTGGTGGGCTGCCAGTCTGTGAGAGAGCCCCCTGTGTGGTGGGCTGCCAGTCTGTGAGAGAGCCCCCTGTGTTGGTGGGCTGCCAGTCTGTGAGAGAGCCCCCTGTGTTGGTGGGCTGCCAGTCTGTGAGAGAGCCCCCTGTGTGGTGGGCTGCCAGTCTGTGAGAGAGCCCCCTGTGTTGGTGGGCTGCCAGTCTGTGAGAGAGCCCCCTGTGTGGTGGGCTGCCAGTCTGTGAGAGAGCCCCCTGCTGCGGTGGGCTGCCAGTCTGTGAGAGAGCCCCCTGCTGCGGTGGGCTGCCAGTCTGTGAGAGAGCCCCCTGCTGCGGTGGGCTGCCAGTCTGTGAGAGAGCCCCCTGCTGCGGTGGGCTGCCAGTCTGTGAGAGAGCCCCCTGCTGCGGTGGGCTGCCAGTCTGTGAGAGAGCCCCCTGCTGCGGTGGGCTGCCAGTCTGTGAGAGAGCCCCCTGCTGCGGTGGGCTGCCAGTCTGTGAGAGAGCCCCCTGCTGCGGTGGGCTGCCAGTCTGTGAGAGAGCCCCCTGTTGCGGTGGGCTGCCAGTCTGTGAGAGTGTAGTGGGTGGGCCTACCCCCTACTAGTTTAACATAGTTACCTGGCACTGTGATTATTAAAAATGTTGAATTTTATGTTTTTATGTGATGTGTGAGGGCACCCCCTAGTGGCCGGGTGGGACGGCTGTTGCCACCGGGGAGGAGGAGTCGGCCGGATATCTAGGCTAGGTCTGAGTGTGTGTGGGGTAGAGAGATCCTGGTCAGCGGAGTGCGAGCATCTGCAGCGGCAAGTGCGATTGTGTGAGCGTAACAGCACGGGACACCGGAGATAAGGAGGTGGACGCAACCTCAGAGCCTATTCTGCCGGTGTGGGTCCGGTGTATGCTTGGCTGAATAGTGGGTGTCCCGAAGGAAGAAGAGTACGGAGGGCATATCCCCACCCGAGGTGGCGTTTGGTCAGAGTGTCCCCAGCTCCACTAATATTGCCGTGATCCGCTGACCGGAGTGGCTTTTACCGGAGTGTCTGTCAAGCTGTGAGATCCGGGACAGCAGTGTGTGCACTTGGGCAGAGTGTGAGCGAAACAGCACGGGACACCGGAGATAAGGAGGTGGACGCAACCTCAGAGCCTATTCTGCCGGTGTGGGTCCGGTGTATGCTTGGCTGAATAGTGGGTGTCCCGAAGGAAGAAGAGTACGGAGGGCATATCCCCACCCGAGGTGGCGTTTGGTCAGGGTGTCCCCAGCTCCACTGAAAGTCTGCAACTGCCTGCTTCTTTACTGTCTGCTGTCCGGATTATTGGACTGTGTTGAATAAATGTTCTCTTTTATTGCATTCAACTCTTGCCTGAAGTCTATTTGTGTAATGGAGAACGAAGACACTGACACACACTGTTTTATTCCTAAAGAAGTGATGAAGACAGGGATGTGCCTGCACCATAGTGCTGCCACGACTACACAGCCAGAGGCCTCCCTGCCTGGTCACTTCATGTGGCGTAGTCGGCAGGATCCAAGTCCCTTGCCGGAGAACCAGGAGTCTGAAGACCAAGTAGTGCCTGAAGCACGGAATTCGGACGATGAAAGAAGAGTTCCAGTCCCACGGTGGGAGGAAGAAGTGCCCAAGGCGTTGGACCGGGCACAAGATGGCGGCAAGGAGGCCGTTATCTGTGAGGAAGAAAGGGCGCGAAAAGTTGGCGCCGAAAGAAGAGCCTGGGGCTGGCCGGCGCCGAAGAAAAAGGACAGAGTACTCCGCCCAAAGAGGGGAGGCGCCAGCTCCAGGGCATTGAAGACTAAGAAAAGGAAAAAGAAGTACCTCGGCGGAGGAGTCAAGATGATGCGTGAGGCTGGGGGTGGAGTCTGTTCAAAAGCGGGAAACGAAGACCCGCCTCCACTTCCTCCAGTCTCGGTGTCGACATCACCGCCATTACCCGTGATTGTTGAGATGGAGAACTTTGGGCAGCCTGCGGAGTTGGCGACGACCATGGCCCTCATCAGCCTTGGCCGAGGCCGACCCCGGTTTGCCCCTGCTAACGAGGCCGCGATAGCGGATCTCCCTATTGGGCCGGGAGGCTCTACAAGACCGGACAAGGTCTCTTGGAAGACCTCGTGGGACGCTCAAACCGGGAGCACCATTACGGAAGTGAAGGCGACCTATGCTACCCCGCCCATGCCAAGCCGTCCGGGAGTTGCTGTTTTCCCTTGGGACACCCCGCAGCTTAACGCCGCTGCCACACCATTTGTTCCGGTGCCGGAGTCGGCCGAAGAGTTAGCCGAGCGTCTAGAGGAGGACCACCTGGGCTTCTTCTGGGACCCAGTCATCGCCCCGCCGGAGAGGGCGCGTCCCAGTGTTCCGCCCCCGAAGCCTGATCCCGTCCGGGAACGGCTCATGGCTGAGACCATAGTCCGGGAAATGCTGTCCGGCCCCGGTGGAGAAGATCTGGCTCAGCAGTTCGTGACCGGGGTGGTTGTCAAATTCAACCAGCAGGAGGGGTATGGATTCATCCGTGAAGTAGAGACCGGGGATGACTACTTTTACAACCGAGTTCACCTGGATGTAGAAGGACTCCCCAAGCGACTCCATACCCTGTGGCCGGGCGAGAAAGTCAGCTTCTTGCCGGACAAAGGCAGCCGCGGTCTGTTTGCGGTGTGTGTTTCCCGCATGCCCACCACCCGGGAAGCGGAGCAGTGGCAGGAGGAGATTGCGTGGGAGGAGCAGCAAGAGCGACGACAGAGCCGTACCAGACCGGTCGCGCCTCCTCCATCTCGGCGTGTACCGACGGCTGCCCCGGAAGCAGAGGCAGAGCCAGCCCTCGATCCGGAGAGGCTTCCACCCGTGGTGGCGGTGACGCAAAATGTCAACAACAGGCCAGTTTTTATGCTGGACGCGTCGCCCGCCGCACCACCACCGTCCCGTGCGGAGACGCCATCACCACCAAGAGGTGCTGCAGCAGCTGTGCCGGAGGAGCCGTGCTACGCTCCGGTGACTTTCAGGCGGATCCGCCGCCAGCCAGGACAAACTCTGGGGGCCTATATCCAGGCTCAAGCGGAAGAATGGAAGAGAGCCTGGCCCCCAGAGTAAGTTGGTCGCTCCAGCACCTGTTAAGACCGGGATGGTTGTAAACCGGCAGAAAGTTGTTTTTGGTTGGAAAGTTTCACGGGCCTGTTGCCCTTCAGCAAAGACCGGGAGCGCTATTGAAGCCTCCGGGCACCTTCAGCAAAGACCGGGAGCGCTATTGAAGCCTCCGGGCACCTTCAGCAAAGACCGGGAGCGCTATTGAAGCCTCCGGGCGCACATCTAAGACCGGGAGCGCTGCTGAGCCTCCGGGCGCTATCCAGAGACCGGGAGCGCTGTTGCGCCATCAAGCGCCCCTCAAGACCGGGAGCGCCGCTGAACTGGTGCCGCTGTTGAGGACTGAACCGAAAGGTTTTTATGTGTTTATGTTTTTATGGGTTTAAGAGCCTTGCCGGGAGGCTCGGATTTTAAGAGGGGAGGCATGTAGTGGGTGGGCCTACCCCCTACTAGTTTAACATAGTTACCTGGCACTGTGATTATTAAAAATGTTGAATTTTATGTTTTTATGTGATGTGTGAGGGCACCCCCTAGTGGCCGGGTGGGACGGCTGTTGCCACCGGGGAGGAGGAGTCGGCCGGATATCTAGGCTAGGTCTGAGTGTGTGTGGGGTAGAGAGATCCTGGTCAGCGGAGTGCGAGCATCTGCAGCGGCAAGTGCGATTGTGTGAGCGTAACAGCACGGGACACCGGAGATAAGGAGGTGGACGCAACCTCAGAGCCTATTCTGCCGGTGTGGGTCCGGTGTATGCTTGGCTGAATAGTGGGTGTCCCGAAGGAAGAAGAGTACGGAGGGCATATCCCCACCCGAGGTGGCGTTTGGTCAGAGTGTCCCCAGCTCCACTAATATTGCCGTGATCCGCTGACCGGAGTGGCTTTTACCGGAGTGTCTGTCAAGCTGTGAGATCCGGGACAGCAGTGTGTGCACTTGGGCAGAGTGTGAGCGAAACAGCACGGGACACCGGAGATAAGGAGGTGGACGCAACCTCAGAGCCTATTCTGCCGGTGTGGGTCCGGTGTATGCTTGGCTGAATAGTGGGTGTCCCGAAGGAAGAAGAGTACGGAGGGCATATCCCCACCCGAGGTGGCGTTTGGTCAGGGTGTCCCCAGCTCCACTGAAAGTCTGCAACTGCCTGCTTCTTTACTGTCTGCTGTCCGGATTATTGGACTGTGTTGAATAAATGTTCTCTTTTATTGCATTCAACTCTTGCCTGAAGTCTATTTGTGTAATGGAGAACGAAGACACTGACACACACTGTTTTATTCCTAAAGAAGTGATGAAGACAGGGATGTGCCTGCACCATAGTGCTGCCACGACTACACAGCCAGAGGCCTCCCTGCCTGGTCACTTCAAGAGAGCCCCCTGTTGCGGTGGGCTGCCAGTCTGTGAGAGAGCCCCCTGTTGCGGTGGGCTGCCAGTCTGTGAGAGAGCCCCCTGCTGCGGTGGGCTGCCAGTCTGTGAGAGAGCCCCCTGCTGCGGTGGGCTGCCAGTCTGGGAGACAGACCCCTGCTGCGGTGGGCTGCCAGTCTGGGAGAGAGCCCCCTGCTGCGGTGAGAATACCCTTTCCCGCCATGCCAGGTGCTGGTGGCGCCTCCTAGTATATTATCTCCCTCACGCTCTATTGTAATGTTAGTTTGGCGTCTCTTGATTGGCTGCTATGCTTAGACGCTGTCAGAATGGAAGATATTGTGTTAATTGTAAATGGAGCTTATTAAATGACCTGGAAAGATGATCAGGTGCAGTCATATTAAAAGTTTATAATTTTTACATTTTTCAACATTCTGGAAAGCCCCTTTGACTCAACAGTTTCTCATTTTAAGTCTCTACAATGCTGTAGTAAAGGGATGGTCCAGGGCTGCGCACACCGATCTGCCATCAGGAATGGATATCATATCGAATTCTGGGTTAAACAATTACCTAAGGAGTCGCCCACCTAGTATCGTGTATAGGGCATTTTTCATTAATGGGATATATGCACGACCCTTCCTGGGTGCTATATAGTTGCCTTGGCCCAAAATGCGTTAGCATCTTCTCACCCAATGTCAGATTTGACCTAAAAAAAAACTTTAAATTTCAGACTTTGTCAAGTCTTAGCTTGTGTGGGAACACACGGATACTCTGCAGATCTATATTATAGAGCTATATGGCACGTTATTAGTTATCATTCCCTAGAAAAATATAGTGATAAAAAATCTTTATGGAAATGTAATCTAGACATAACAATAAAGCATGTCATCGTTAGCGACGTCGTTGCGTGTGACACCAACGAGCGGCTGTTAACAATGGAAAATACTCATCAAATCGTCCATCGTTGACACGTCGTTCATTTTCAAAAAATCATTGATTGTTGAGGACACAGGTTGTTCGTCGTTCCCGAGGCAGTACACATCGCTATGTGTGACACCTCGGGAACGCCGAACTACAGCTTACCTGCGGCCGCCGGCAATAAGGAAGGAAGGAGGTGGGATGTTACGGCCCTCATCTCCGCCCCTCCGCTTCTATTGGGCGGCCTCTTAGTGACGCCGCACGAACCGCCCCCTTAGAAAGGAGGCGGTTCGCTGGCCACAGCGACGTCACTAGGCAGGTAAGTATGTGTGACGGCTTCTAACGATATTGTGCGCCACGGGCAGCGATTTGCACAAGCGACGGGGGCGGGTCCTCTCGCTAGCGATATCGCTGCATGTAAAGCCCCCTTTAGTATTGGTATATCACATAAAATCCCAATAAAATACGCTTGTTTGTTGGTGTAACATGAAAAAATGTGGTAAAGTTCACGTGTAGGAATGCTTTTCAAGGCACTGTTCATCCATCTTTATACGTGTGACAGTCCGAGTAGGCCAGTGAGGCTGTTGATTACGGGTCAGGAGATCAGCAGTATTCTGACATTTCAGTGGACACTCTGACCGGGAATATTGGATGTATGAGACCGGCCTAAGGCTAGGGTCACATGGCCATAGATTCTCTCCTCTGAGAGGGTTGGGCTGAGTGTGCTAAAGACCCTCTGATCAGAGTTTGATCTGAGTGTCAGCAAAGTGTGATCTGATTCTCCTGGATGAAGATCAGAGCACACTAAGGAGAAGATGGAGAACAACATTTCTCTGTCTTCTCCATTGTGTCAGTGTGCAAAAATCAATGTCATCCGAGCTCAGTCCGATGTTTCTACGCCACCACAGACTTGTATTGCCAAGTGTGACATGCTTCAGTTTTATTCTTGACAGGCTCAGTCCGAGAAAAAATATGAAGTGCACAGATCCATTTGCTAACATTGGTCTAATTGCGACCCGATGTTTTGTCGGATCGCACTCAGAAAAGAATATAAAATGCGCCAGTTTACCCTAATGGCTCATGCTGGTTGATGACTTTGGCATATCTTTCCAATGTCTGATCTAAGTTTACACTATTTTGTTCGTTTATTTAGTTTTGTTTTACTTAGTGACCACCAATACGTATCTTTACTGACTTGAGATATATGAATAGCTTTACTCGACGGGTGAAAATGCAGCAGCTGTTAGCTGTACACTATAGTAGACACCCTGTTACATCAGTCACGATTGGTGTTGGCACTGACCATAGCCGTTTATCCCCTTAGATGCTGCTGCCAAAAGTGACTATAGCATCTAGATGGTTGACAGAGTGTGAGGGGCACCCTTTTTAACCATATTGGCCTCCTAGGATAATGATTGTGTGGTCCTGAAGGTTGCCATGGCCAAATAACAGCTTTAGTTTGCCGGCTATAGTGCCCTGTTCAGAAATTAGCAACATGTAGGTGGTAAAAATAGCATTTTTCTTTCCACTCATGCCACTTTACATTAATTCCTGGAAAGCAGTTGATGGGTTAATAAGCTACCTGACAGCAGTTTTGAATATGTTGAAGGGTGCTGTTTTTAAAATGATTTCACTTTTGGGGGGTTTCCGATATATAGGTCCCCCAAAGTCACTTCAAAACGGAATAGGTCCTAAAAAATGTTTTCTAAATTTCATTGAAAAAAAAATAATGAAAAATTGTTTCTACAATTATAAAGCTTCGAACATCCTAAAAAGTAAAAGAACACCTTACAGGTGGCGCTGATGTAAAGCAGACGTGAGGTAAATAGTATTCATTAACTATTTTGTGCGGTGTGACTATCTGGATTAGGTCGGGGTTACACTTGTGTGTGACTCGTGCGAGTATCGGATCGCACTGTGCCGGATGGGCTCGCGTTGCATCCAGCATGCGCCAGATCTGTCGAAAAATCGTTGCCCGGCGGCCAGAAAGGACGCCGCATGCAGCGCTTTTTGGCTGCGGCGAGAGAACGGACCGCTGAATCCGACGCCATACGGCTTGTTGTATAATGGACGCCTATGGGCGCCGGATTTGGTGTCATCCAGCTTATGTCGGAAACCAACGATGGATCCGGTTTTTGTTTCTGGGCATGCCCAGACATTGTGTAAATAGTCTCGGTCTCTCCCTCCTTCATACTCGCTGATCACGGGCGCGACCCTACACAGCTCTCACTGTTCTGTCGGCTTCTCCTGCTTTTGAAAATGCCGGCCGCTCATTATTCCATCTGGTATTCACTGTTTCCCCCGCCCACCGGCTCCTATGATTGTGTGCAGTTAGACGAGCACCCACGCTGAGTGACAGCTGTCCCACTGCAACCAATCACAGCTGCCGGTGGGTTGGTCTTTATCTTGCAGTAAAATTAATAATTAAAAAAAGATGACTTGCGGTCCCCCCCAATTTTGATACCAGTCAAGATAAAGCCACACAGCTAGGGGCTGGTACTCTCAGGATGGGGAGCCCCACATTATTTTTAGGCTGGGGGGCTCCCCATATCAGCCAGCAGCCACCCGGAATTGCTGCATCCATTAGATGCAACAGTCCCGGGACTTTACCCAGCTCTTTCCGAATTGCCCTGGTGTGGTGGCAATCAGGGTAATAAGGAATTAATGGCAGCCCATAGCTGCCACTAAGGCTGGTTTCACACTGGCATTGTTTTGACGGAAACGGGATCCGTCACAAATGCAGGACAGTTCATTTATTTACAGTGGAATCGCGACACCATGCTATTGTGTGCTTCATACACTACCTGCATGTGTCCACATGGTGTCACGCTTCCACTGTGAATAAATGAACTGTACTGCATTTGTGACGGATCCCGTTTCCCTCAAAACAATGCAAGTGTGAAACCGGCCTAAGTCCTAGTTTAGTGATGGCAGGCGTCTATGAGACACTCCCATCACTAAATTGTAGTGAAAGTAAATAAACACAAACATCGAAAAAATCTTTATTTGAAATAAAAGACAAAAAAACACCCACTCTCCCCACTTTATTAATCCCAAAATACCTTTCCAGGTCCGACGTAATCCACACGATGTCCCACGACGCTTTCACCTCTGCTACATTGGAAGCTGACAGGAGCGGCCGTAGAACACCGCCGCTTGCTGTGAGCTCCATGCAGCAACTGAAGTGAGTCGCGCTGTCAGCGGAGACGTCACTGAGGTAGTGCCGGTGTGTGTTCGGTGATGATGGGGGCAGTAGTGCCTGTGTGTGTGCGGTGATGATGGGGGCGGTAGTGCCTGCGTGTGTGCGGTAATGATGAGGGTGGTGCGGTAATGATGAGGGCGTTAGTGCTTGCGTGTGTGCGGTGATGATGGGAGCGGTCGGTAGTACTTGCGTGTGTGTGGTGATGATGGGGGCGGTAGTGCCTGTGTGTGTGCGCGGTGATAATAGGAGCGGTAGTGCCTGCGTATGTGCGGTGATTATGGGAGCGGTAGTGCCTGCGTGTGTGCGGTGATGATAGGGGTGGTAGTGCCTGCGTGTGTGCGGTGATGATGGGGGCGGTAGTGCCTGCGTGTGTGCTGTGATGATGGGGCGGTAGTGCCTGTGTGTCTGCGGTGATGATGGGGCGGTAGTGCCTGCATGCCTGCAGAGATGATGGGAGCGGTAGTGCCTGCGTGTGTGCGGTGATGATGGGAGCGTGTGTCTGCGGTGATGATGGGAGCGGTAGTGCCTGCGTGTCTGCGGTGATGATGGGAGCGGTAGTGCCTGCGTGTCTGCGGTGATGATGGGAGTGGTAGTACCTGTGTGTGTGCGGTGATGATGGGAGTGGTAGTGCCTGCGTATGAGCGGTGATTATGGGAGCGGTAGTGCCTGCGTGTGTGCGGTGATGATGGGAGCGGTAGTGCCTGCGTGTGTGCGGTGATGATGGGAGCGGTAGTGCCTGCGTGTGTGCGGTGATGATGGGAGCGGTAGTGCCTGCGTGTGTGCGGTGATGATGGGAGCGGTAGTGCCTGCGTGTGTGCGGTGATGATGGGAGCGGTAGTGCCTGCGTGTGTGCGGTGATGATGGGAGCGGTAGTGCCTGCGTGTGTGCGGTGATGATGGGAGCGGTAGTGCCTGCGTGTGTGCGGTGATGATGGGAGCGGTAGTGCCTGCGTGTGTGCGGTGATGATGGGAGCGGTAGTGCCTGCGTGTGCGCGGTGATGATGGGAGCGGTAGTGCCTGCGTGTGCGCGGTGATGATGGGAGCGGTAGTGCCTGCGTGTGCGCGGTGATGATGGGAGCGGTAGTGCCTGCGTGTGTGCGGTGATGACTGGAGCTGTAGTGCCTGCGTGTGTGCGGGGATAATGGGAGCGGTAGTGCCTGCGTGTGTTGCCTGCGTGTGTGCGGTGATGATGGGGGCGGTAGTGCCTGCGTATGTGCGGTGATGATGGGGGCGGTGTGCCTGCGTGTGTGCACTGATGATGGGAGCGGTAGTGTCTGCGTGTGTGCGGTGATCATGGGGGCGGTAGTGCCTGTGTGTGTACGGTGGTGATTGGAGCAGTAGTGCCTGTGTGTGTGTGGTGATGATGGGGGGCTCTCTCTCTGGCATGAAAAAGGGGGGAAAAAAATCTTTTTTTTGCTGGATCTGTCGTATCGAGTTTTTACACAATCTGCGGCAGATCCGTTGCATCAGGCACAAACTGGATTGTGCCTGATGGCAAAAATCGGATGTGGGAAAGTAGCCTAAGAGGTGAGCAACTTTCAGTGATTTGGGCACATCTTTCAGCTTTCTTGTGCTAGCATCCTCTTGGTTTCAGTCTTATTTCACACCCCCTTTGTTATATACTGTAAATTATGTTTAATCTCTTTTTTTATTGAAAAATTAAGGTTGGTTACAATAAGCAGGGCTGCAGACCAAGGCAAACCCACAAATAGAGACAAAACCAAAAAAAACAAGAATGCAATGAAACATGAAAGGCTTTGCATGGTTGTAGCCATATACAGTTTGTTACAATAAAGAACATTTAAGAACATTTATATCAATCTGGCTTGAACCATTATAAAAGTATAAAATCCATAAACTATTAACATAAACAGCAAAGATTTACCATTCATACCATAGAGGCACATAATGGTCAGTCGAAGGAAAAGAAATAGAGAGAAAGAAAGAGGGAGGGAGACAAAGTGAATGATGACAGGGAAAGGATCATGGGGAAGGGCAAGGTATAACTAGCAGGGAAAATCTAGGTAGAGTCTCAACTCGCCCCAAAGAGGGACCTGAAGTCCGGAAAAGCCAAAAAAATGACCCAGGGACTCCAGATCTTAATGCATTTTTCAGTAGCGTCCTGAATTTCAGCAGTGAGACTCTCCATTCTGTAAATATACTGTAAATTATGACACATTTGTCATAACACGATTTGTCATGCCCGCTCCCATTAAGTTTTGTCAATTTTCAGAAAAATTAATGGAGATGGTGTGCAAACGCCCAAAGTCGTAAAAATACTGCTCACTTGCAAGTCGGACAAAAATATTGTGACATTTAATGTTTTGCGGTTTTTTTTGTCAGAGTTTTAGTGCAAACTGCTTAATGAATCAGACCAAAAATGTGTTGTAAAGCATTTAAAATGTTGTTGTTGTTTTTTTTTTTTTATAAAAAACAATAAAAGGGCTTAAGCCCACTTTACACGCTGCAATATCGTTACCGATATCGCTGGCGTGTGTACCCGCCCCCGTCTGTTGTGCGTCACGGGCAAATCACTGCCCGTGGCGCACAACATCGCTAACACCCGTCACACGGACTTACCTTCCCTGCGACGTCGCTGTGGCCGGCGATCCGCCTCTGGTTCGTGCGGCGTCACAGTGACTTCACACGGCAGCCATCCAATAGCAGAGGAGGGGCGGAGATGAGCGGCCGGAACATGCCGCCCATCTCCTTCCTTCCTCATTGCCGGTGGACGCAGGTAAGGAGATGTTCGTCGTTCCTGCGGTGTCACACATAGCGATGTGTGATGCTGCAGAAACGAGGAACAACCTGCGGCATGCCCCACCAACGATATTATGAAAAGGAGCGACGTATCAACGATTTTTGACGTTTTTGCGATTGTTAATCGTTGCTTCTTGGTGTCACACGCTGCGATGTCGCTAACGGCGCTGGATGTGCGTCACTAACGACGTGACCCCGACGATATATCGTTAGCGATGTTGCAGCGTGTAAAGCACTCTATAGTCAAACATCAGTTTGTCACCTACGAGTCCATATTTTTCTATTATAGTTTATGGAGATGTTCACATGTCTGTGTCCACGCAGTCTGCACAAAATTGCGGAGACATGTCTGATTTTGAGCCGAGTCTCAGATCAAACTTAACAATGCAAGTCTATGAAAAAAATTGGACACCATCCGTGTACTTTCCAACTGTTTAATGGGAAAAGCTTGAGAAATCTCCATCAGGTTTTTTTTTTTCTATTTTAATGTGGGGGAAAAAACTGATTAAACTCTGAGGGTATGGGCACACAATCCGCAGGAGCATGCAGCGGCCCGTGCAGGCGATTCGGGTTCTGGGTGCTGCGGACCTTCGCTGTGTTCTCCCTGAGGAGAACATTTTGCGTTTCTGCAAGCATAAACTGACATGTTGCGGCTTTGTAAGCTGTGCTCAGGTCAGTTTACACTGCAGAGAAAAGAAGCACAATGGGCATGGCATTTCTATAAATCCCATACACTGTGCTTCTACTGTACAACACAGCATTTTGGACACAGCGAAAACCTGCTGCATCCTAAACACTGTTATCCCTGATCGTGGGCTCGTGCCTTGACACTGATCAAAAACACTGGTATTCGGACCATTTTTTTTGCAAATTAAAAAAATCACTGGCAATGAATGAGGCCTCAGACAGATTTTTGGTTAATGTAACTTAGTAAACAGCCCCCCTGTGCACATCATAATTTATGAGACTTTCTTTGTTCCATAGAATACTTGTTTTTAGGGAGAGTTATTTTTCTGTTTTGATCGTTCATATTGTATGGGAAAATGGCAGTACAACAACTTCTGTAATATGTAATGGACCATATTTTATGTAATGGAAGTATTTGTGAAGGTTGCGTCTGGCGCTGACGTGTGGGAAGTAACAGCAGGTTTTCTAGATTAGTAATGTTTGCTGTAGGTTATGTGCCTGGTATCTGTACAATAATGTGAACAGGTAGGATTCCCTGGCTTATGTCTGGCATGCTTGGCCTGTCCATTACACTCTGAATTGTGCCGCACAGCACACAGATATTTACATATATTTATACATTCAGATATGTAAGACACTGCTGTGTTTAAATGATTGGACCTGTGTTTCCCAGCTGCTAGTTTCAGTTCATACAGTGTGAAACTATACTTTCCGATTTTCCTCAGTAGCTTTGCCAAATGACTGGTTTATCTCTTTTGCATGCCTTTCCTGCCAGGGACTTTCCAAAGTCTTTGTGTTTAGAGGAACTATGTAGAAAGCTAACAATAATGAATCTAATTTAAATGGAACGTTTCATTAGATTCATGCTACCCAAACCACAAGCACCATTAATCAAAGCCTAACTATCTGAATGTGGCCAGGTATCAGTTACTACCAAAATCTGCTGCGTTTCACGGTAAAACATACTTTCTTTTTCGCTCCTAATTGGGAGACCCAGACAGTGGGTGTATAGCTACTGCCCTCTGGAGGCCGCACAAAGAACTACACTTAAAAGTGTAAGGCCCCTCCCCTTCTGGCTATACACCCTCCCGTAGGAGTACAGATTCCTCAGTTTTAGCTTTGTGCGCAAGGAGGTCAGACACGCACGCATAGCTCCATTGTTTTTAGTCAGCAGCAGCTGCTGACTATATCGGATGGAAGAAAAGAGGACACATATAGTGTCCCCAGCATGCTCCCTTCTCACCCCACTGTATGTCGGAGGTGTTTGTAAGGTTGAGGTACCCATTGCGGGTACGGCGGCAGGAGCCCACATGCTGATTCCTTCCCCATCCCTTTTTACAGGGCTCTGGGTGAAGTGGGATTTACCGGTCTCCAGGCACTGAGACCGTGCTCCATCTACAGCCCCTGGAGAAGATGCTGGATGGAGCGGAGTACATCAGGGACATGGCCCTGCATCCTCAAGGTACTCTGTGTCCCCGTGCAGGCGCTCACACCGCAGCTTGCTGGGTGTTGTAGTGCGCCGGGGGACATCAGCGCTACGGCGCTTGTGCCAGGCCTCATTCAGCTTCGCTGAAGCAGGCACACTAGCGGGAAACGGTCGCGCCGGCCGCTGGGACTGCGGCGCGGCTGGCACTTGTGGTGCGCCGGGGACTTCAGCGCGGCCCGCGCTTTTACGGCGGCCGCGCTGATAACTCGAGTCCCCGGCTTTTGCGGCCTGCTTCCGCTCGTTCCCGCCCCCGGACCTGCCAGTCAGGAGAGGGGCGGGACGCTGGCCACGTCTAGGAACGGTCATGCCGGCCGCTGGGACTGCGGCGCGGCTGACACTTGTGGTGCGCCGGGGACTTCAGCGCGGCCCGCGCTTTTACGGCGGCCGCGCTGATAACTCGAGTCCCCGGCTTTTGCGGCCTGCTTCCGTTCGTTCCCGCCCCCAGACCTGCCAGTCAGGAGAGGGGCGGGACGCTGGCCAGGGCATCAGCGCTGAGGGCTGGAGTCGTTTTTACATACTCCAGCCCTCACAATCGGCACAGAGGGGACACTGTTCCCGCACTTTTGTTTGGGAACTCCCACGGACCGCCCCTCTCCACAGACGCCGGCAGCCATTCCTGCTGACACGCTGAGCTGCAGAGGGGAGCCGGGGAGACCCAGACAGGGAATCTGCAGCCTCTTACCCGCTATTCAGCGGGCGGTAAGCCCCCTCTTGTGCCAGTATTATTCTTAGTATTTTGTTTATACAAATACTTTGTATTGCATAGCGCTGGGCGCCCTTTGGCTATAGACTCTCTCACATTGCAGAGAGCCAGCAACATGTCGTCCGTAAAACGCAAGGGTGCCAAGGCACAGACATTATATGCTTCCTGCACCGCTTGTGGGACTTTTCTACCAGCAGGCTCCACGGACCCCCATTGTGTGCAGTGCTCGGCCCCTGCGGCGCTTGCACAGTCGGGACCTCTGCTGGACGTGACCCAGGGTGTACCACCTGTGAATGCTGTCCAGGTGACAGGAACTGAGTTTGCAGCTTTTGCTGACAGAATGTCTCTCACTATGTCACAAATTCTTGACACATTGCGAGCTAGGCCTGTACTTCAGGCCACGGACACTGTGCAATCATTGCCCCCTGGTCCCCCTCAGCTCCAAGCTCCGGGACGGGCATATACACCTCAGGGTGAAGACTCTGACTCGGACGATGGCCCCGGGCAGCCTAAGCGGGCTCGCTATGACGGGCCTTCACATTCATCTCAATGGTCAGAATCCCAGCGAGATGAATCTATGGGTGATGAGGCGGACGTAACTGATCAGGATTCTGATCCTGGGACCGCTCTCAATCTAGATACACCTGATGGTGACGCCATAGTTAATGATCTTATATTTAACATCAATAAGATGTTAAATATTTCCCCACCAGCTCCTCTTGTGGAGGAGTCAGCTTCGCAGCACGAGAGAATCCATTTCAGATACCCTAAGCGTACTTTAAGCACTTTTCTGGACCACGCTGACTTTAGAGACGCAATCCAGAAACCCCACGCTTATCCTGAAAGGCGTTTTCCTAAACGGCTTAAAGATACACGCTATCCTTTTCCCCCTGAGGTGGTCAAGGGTTGGACCCAGTGTCCAAAAGTGGATCCTCCAATTTCCAGGCTTGCAGCTAGATCCTTGGTTGCAGTTGAAGATGGAGCGGCACTTAAAGATGCCACTGACAGGCAGATGGAGCTCTGGCTGAAATCCATCTATGAAGCGATTGGAGCGTCATTAGCGCCTTCTTTTGCGGCCGTATGGGCACTCCAAGCTATCTCAGCCGGGCTTGCGCGAGTTGACTCCGTCACACGTGCATGTGCCCCGCAGGTAGCACCATTGACCTCGCAAATGGCGGCATTCGCGTCGTACGCGATTAATGCTGTTCTTGACGCTACAAGCCGCACGGCAGTGGCGTCAGCCAACTCCGTTGTTTTGCGTAGGGCCCTGTGGTTGAGACAGTGGAAAGCAGATTCTCATTCCAAGAAGTGCTTAACCAATTTGCCTTTTTCTCGTGACCGATTGTTTGGAGAGCGTTTGGATGAAATCATCAAACACTCCAAGGGTAAGGACTCATCCTTACCGCAACACAGACAAAACAAACCCCAACAAAGGAAGGGTCAGTCTGGTTATCGGTCCTTTCGAGGACCGGGCAGGTCCCAATTCGCCTCGTCAAAAAAGACTCAAAAGGACCAGAGACGCTCAGATTCTTGGAGGTCTCAGTCACGCCCAAAAAGGACAGCCGGAGGAACCGTTGCCAAGACGGCGTCCTCCTGACTTGCGGTCTCCGATTCCCACACCCGCGGTCGGTGGGAGGCTTTCCCACTTTGGCGACATCTGGCTGTCACACGTCAAAGACCGTTGGGTGAGGGATATTCTGTCTCACGGGTACAGGATAGAGTTCAGTTCTCGTCCGCCAACTCGTTTCTTCAGAACTTCTCCACCACCAGACCGAGCCGATGCTCTGTTGCAGGCGGTGGCCGCTCTAAGGGCGGAAGGAGTGGTGATCTCCGTCCCGCTTCAGGAACAAGGTCACGGTTTTTACTCCAATCTGTTTGTGGTCCCAAAAAAGGACGGATCGTATCGGCCCGTCCTGGATCTAAAGTTGCTCAACAGACACGTAAAAGTCAGGAGGTTCCGGATGGAATCCCTACGCTCCGTCATAGCCTCAATGTCTCAAGGAGATTTTCTAGCATCAATAGATATCAAGGATGCGTATCTCCACGTGCCGATCGCACCAGAGCATCAGCGTTTCCTACGCTTCGTCATTCACGACGAACACCTACAGTTCGTAGCGTTACCTTTCGGTCTGGCAACAGCCCCCCGGGTCTTCACCAAGGTCATGGCAGCAGTAGTAGCTGTTCTGCACTCGCAGGGTCACTCGGTCATCCCGTATCTAGACGACCTGCTTATAAAGGCACCCTCTCAAGAGGCATGCCAACACAGTCTGAAGGGGACAATTCTACGGCGGTGGCTTACATCAACCACCAAGGGGGAACACGCAGTCGCCAAGCTTTTCAAGAAGTCCAACGGATTTTGACGTGGGTGGAAAGCAGAGCGTCCACCATATCCGCAGTTCACATCCCAGGCGTGGAAAACTGGGAAGCAGACTTTCTCAGTCGCCAGGGCATGGACGCAGGAGAATGGTCACTTCACCCGGACGTGTTTCAGCAGATCTGTTGCCGCTGGGGGACGCCGGACGTCGATCTGATGGCGTCACGGCACAACAACAAGGTCCCAGTTTTCATGGCACGGTCTCACGATCACCGAGCACTGGCGGCAGACGCCTTGGTTCAGGATTGGTCGCAATTCCGACTCCCCTATGTGTTCCCACCTCTAGCATTGTTACCCAGAGTTCTCCGGAAAATCAGGTCCGACTGCCATCGAGCCATACTCGTCGCTCCAGATTGGCCAAGAAGGTCGTGGTACCCGGATCTGTGGCATCTCACGGTAGGCCAACCGTGGACACTACCAGACCGTCCAGATTTGCTGTCTCAAGGGCCGTTTTTCCATCTGAATTCTGCGGCCCTGAACCTGACTGTGTGGCCATTGAGTCCTGGATCCTAGCGGCCTCAGGTTTATCTCAGGAGGTTGTTGCCACAATGAGACAGGCTAGAAAACCATCCTCAGCTAAGATCTATCACAGAACGTGGAAGATATTCTTAGCGTGGTGCTTGGCTCAAGGGTTTTCTCCCTGGCCATTTGCATTGCCAATTTTTCTTTCCTTCCTGCAGTCTGGGTTGGAAAAAGGTTTGTCGCTTAGCTCTCTTAAGGGTCAAGTCTCCGCGCTATCCGTATTCTTTCAGAAGCGCTTGGCACAGCTTTCTAAAGTACGCACGTTTCTCCAAGGAGTTTGTCATATCGTTCCTCCTTACAGACGGCCATTGGAACCCTGGGATCTGAACAAGGTTCTCATTGCTCTCCAGAAGCCGCCTTTCGAGCCTTTGAAAGAGGTTCCCCTTTCTCGGCTTTCACAAAAGGTAGTTTTTCTTGTGGCGGTCACGTCTCTTCGAAGAGTGTCCGAGCTAGCGGCATTATCTTGCAAATCTCCCTTCCTGGTGTTTCACCAAGACAAGGTAGTACTGCGTCCAATTCCAGAGTTTTCTCCCAAGGTGGTTTCTTCCTTTCATCTCAATCAGGATATCACCTTACCATCTTTGTGTCCGCATCCAGTTCACCAATTTGAAAAGGGTTTACATCTGTTGGACCTGGTGAGAGCACTCAGGATTTACATTTCTCGCACGGCGGCTCTACGCCGTTCGGATGCGCTCTTTGTCCTAGTCGCTGGTCAGCATAAGGGATCGCAAGCTTCCAAATCCACCCTGGCGCGGTGGATCAAGGAACCAATTCTTCACACATACCGTTCTGCTGGGCTTCCGATTCCATCTGGACTGAAGGCCCATTCTACCAGAGCCGTGGGTGCGTCCTGGGCATTACGGCATCAGGCTACGGCTCAGCAAGTGTGCCAGGCGGCTACCTGGTCGAGTCTGCACACGTTTACCAAACACTATCAAGTGCATACCTACGCTTCGGCAGATGCCAGCCTAGGTAGACAGGTCCTTCAGGCGGCGGTGGCCCACCTGTAGGAAGAGGCTGTCTGACAGCCCGTTCATGTGGTATCTTTTTACCCACCCAGGGACTGCTTTTGGACGTCCCACTGTCTGGGTCTCCCAATTAGGAGCGAAAAAGAAGAAGGGAATTTTGTTTACTTACCGTAAATTCCTTTTCTTCTAGCTCCAATTGGGAGACCCAGCACCCGCCCTATTTGTTCTTAGGGTTTCGTTTTTTCGGGTGCACATGTTGTTCATGTTGTTTCTTAAGTTCTCCGATCGTGTTATCGGATTGAATTTGTTTTTGAAACTGTTATTGGCTTTCCTCCTTCTTGCTTTGGTACTAAAACTGAGGAATCTGTACTCCTACGGGAGGGTGTATAGCCAGAAGGGGAGGGGCCTTACACTTTTAAGTGTAGTTCTTTGTGCGGCCTCCAGAGGGCAGTAGCTATACACCCACTGTCTGGGTCTCCCAATTGGAGCTAGAAGAAAAGGAATTTACGGTAAGTAAACAAAATTCCCTTCTTTATCAACCAGCCAGGAACTATATTTCAGCTGACATCCAATTTGGTCCCCTTCAAGCTTCTCTCCACCCAATCCAGTTTATTGACAGGTCTCTCCCAATGACAGCTCTCTGATATATGTGGACAATCAACTGGAGCAGGGATGGCAGAAGCCAACTGGGGGACCACATAGGACTAGTTTTCAAAATATGTGTTCTCTGGTACGCCACAGCTTTTCAGAATCAAACATACCTGGATGCGATTGCGCAGCCAGCTCCGCTGCCTGTGGTTGGTGCAGCTTGAGTTTAATGTTACCTTTCAAGCACCACTCCAGCTGTTGTGTTTTTTTTTTTTTGTTTTTTTTTTACCACTGGCGTGGTGCTTTAAATGTAGCTCCCCTGCCTCCTTTTTTATAGTCACCCGCTGCCTTCTTAATCTGTTTCCAGCATCGCTCCGGGCAGTCACCTGTGATTTATGACCTGCCAGTAGGTCCAGTGTTTCATGGAGGTCACAACTCAATGCATATCTGAGAGCCCCCTTTCTGCATCTCATGGCATTTGGAGCTTGTGACGTAACGTCTGACTTCCAGCCAGTCAGAAGTTATAGTCGCCAAGATGACGTCACAGGACCCGAGTGGAGAGAAAAAGGATGACGCTTCCGGAGGGTAAGTATATCGAGCTGGACACTTAAGGCCCTGTCACACACAGAGATAAATCTTTGGCAGATCTGGGGTTGCAGTGAAATCATGGACATATTGTTCCATTTGTACACAGCCACAAACCTGCCACTGATTGTCCACAATTTCACTGCAACCACAGAACTGCCACAGATTTCTCTATGTGTGACAGGGCCTTTAGGCTATGTGCCCACGTGTGTGCGCTTTGCACCGCAGCGTAACATTACTGCATGTCTGCTTCAGAGCGCAGCTGAAAAGCTCCGTTCTGAAACTTTGCCGACTGCAGAACTTGTGCGCTCTGGATGCTGCCTCTCCCTATAGACAGAATGGAGACAGCATGCAAAGCGCACAAAATAAGTGACATGTTGCTTTTTAGAACGCAGCGATTTGGCAGCATGCAAATCGCTGCATTCTAAAACGCAACGTGGGCATGGATTATGCACAATCTTCATCGATTCTGCAGGGGACGCAGGACGCATGCATTTACGCTGCAGTGCAGATCGCAGCGTATCTGCATGCAATATTCACACGTGGGCACAGAGCCTTAGAGTTAAAGCACCACTCCAGTGGTGAAAAAAAACAACTCTGGAGTGGTGCTTTAACATTAACAATCATCTGCCATGGTTTTACTTGCAATGATATTATTCACTCTATGAAGAGCACAATTATGGTGATACAACAGTTATAAAGTTTTATTCATATTTTGTGTGCAATAAATTTTCTGTTAGAGTATGGCGACATAAAAACAAAGGATTTTTTTTCTAAGAGTCATAAGTGAAACTTTTTTGTGAATGGAGCTGCATGAGGGCTTATTTTTTGTGGGACAAGATTTCTGTTTTTCTGTGAAATAATTTTTGGGCACATACAACTTTTTGATCACCTTATACTTATTTTTAGCAGGAGGGATGAACAAACCCCACCTCCACTCAATAATTTTGGTATTTGTTTTTTGCATTTTTTCCCACTGAGCAGGTCAAATAATGATAATGTTAGATTACAGGTCAATATGATATGATTATAATTTTCATTCTGGTGTAGTTTTTTGTATTTTTTTTCTAGCATGGAGTGAGCGCTGTTAGTCAGAGGGAGCAGCGGGCTCACAGTCCCAGGGTGAAGGTGCACTGTCTTTTCTCATCCCCAATGGATACTGGCACGTTTTAATAGGATGTGAAAAATCAGTGCAGTGACGGGAAGCAGTTAAGCAAACCAGATGCTTATTTTTCATTCCTAGCATACTTTATAAGTTATGCATGAAATGTGTGGGAAGTTTTCTTATGGTTTCTGCATATCATGAATTGTGCTAAGTTCTGTTCTCTTGCATTTCAGCTGTGAAGCGACTTATGAAAGAAGCGGCAGAATTGAAAGACGCAACAGATCATTATCATGCCCAGCCACTAGAGGTAAAACATACAATCCACCTCAAACGTATTTGAGCAACAGTGTTGAAATAATTTATTATTGTATTTTTTTTTGGTTATTAAAAAGAATCTGTCACCAGATTTTTGCCACCTAATCTGAGAGCACCATAACGAAGGCGCAGAGATCCTTATTCCAGTGATGTGTCACTTACTGGGCTGCTTAGTGTACTTTTGATAAAATCACTGTTAATCAGCAGTAGATCATCATTAGAGGACTACTTGGCATGCTGCCAGGTAGTCCAGCATATTCATGAGCTCTGCATAAAGGTGGTGTTACACACAGCGACGACGACAACGACATCGCTGCTAAGTCGCCATTTTCTGTGACGTAGCAACGACCTCAACAGCGACGTCGCTGTGTGTGACACATAACAACGATCAGACCCCTGCTGCGAAATCGCTGCTCACTCCTGAATATTCCAGGTCATTTTTTGATCGCTGCTATCCCGCTGCGCCATGATGATAAGCTCAGCATCCTTGTGTTTGACACCGCAGTAGCGACGGTCGCGACGACGCTGAAGGCAGTGACGTAGGACTGAAGGCAGGACAAGGGCGTGTTTTTGCGGTGTATTTTGCAACGCCCCTACGACTCCGATTGGTGGTTACAACAGCGTTCCGATTGGGTACCTTGCCGAAGGCATTACAGTGATTTCATTCTTTAAGTTCCATTCTTTGTTCCACGTAGTAGACTCAAACTGTGTGTTGAAAAAGCTCAGGTAGAATGAATGAAAGCACTACTGCGTCTTCCTTTGTTTGGCACGGTCACCCAATCAGGTGCCGCTGTAGTGATCACCAATCGGAATAGAGGGGCGTGAAAAAAGGCAACACAATAGCGCTGTAGCAATCACCAATCAGAACAGAGGGGCGTGAAAAGAGGCAATGCAAAACATGTCTAGGGGTAAACACCACGCCTCTATCAAGGTCTGAGTCGTCGCATAGCGACGCGTGTGACACCGCACAACGACCGTCGAGGTCGCTATGATCGCTGCTCCGTCGCTGCTTAAAATTACATGTTTGACAGCTAACTAGCGATCATCTAAAGTCGCTGTTACGTCACAGGAAATGGTGACGTAACAGCGACGTCGTTGTCGCTGTCTTGTGTGAACCCAGCTTAACTGCTGTATCTGCAGTAAAGAAAACATTGATTTTTATCAAAATGAAAGCAAACAGCTCAGTAAGTGACACATCGCTGGAATCAGGGTATCTGTCTCTACATTATGATGTTCTCAGATGGGGTAGCAAAAACATGGTGACAGATTTCCTTTAAGTCAAACTTATTAACAAGAAAAAATCATGCTAAAAATTGTGTGCAACGTATAGTCCGTAAGTAACTTCCTATGATCAAGATGAACATTGACACAGTATCCTTCTTTATCGCTGAGAGAACTGGTCTCTCTCCTCCTGCCTGACACTGATCAGTCTGATTGGAGCAGGGCAGGAGGGAAAGCTACCAGGACCTTCTTGGCCATAATAATAATAGTTTATTTATACAGCATATTTATACAGACATATTTTGCAGCACTTTACAATTAAGCATGGGCATGTACAGACAAAAACAAAAGTAGCACAGTGTTCAACAGTGACAGGAGGAGTGAGGGCCCTGCTCGCCAACTTACAATCTACGGGGTCATGTGCACAGTCACATTCCTGAAAGGGAAAATATGCTTGTGTGTGTGTGTGTGTGTGTGTGTGTGTGTGTCTGTGTGTACACACATTGAGCACCATCAGCGAGTTTTACACTTGTCTATAACCACCAAAAGAAGAAATTTATATACCGTGTAAGAGAGTTTTACTACTTTTTTATTGCATAATTTAAGCCTTTAATATCATTTTATAATTTTTTATTGTTAAAGGACAATCTGTTTGAATGGCACTTTACCGTCAGGGGTCCACCAGATTCTGATTTTGATGGTGGCGTTTACCATGGTAGAATTGTTCTTCCACCAGAATATCCCATGAAACCTCCAAGTATCATTTTGTTAACAGTAAGTCAGTTCCTCTTCCAGATTATTTCACACCTGTTTGACTGGTTTGGATTCTTGTTTATGTATCATTCTTATATTATTACGTTTTCTATTTGCCAGGCTAATGGTAGATTTGAAGTTGGGAAGAAAATTTGCTTGAGTATTTCTGGGCATCATCCTGAAACATGGCAGCCATCTTGGAGTAGTAAGTGCCTGTTTGCCTTCACACAATGCTAATAATTATTTAGCTTAGAATCAGAATTTTACATTTATTTTCTGGTGAAATTTCTGCAAAAATGTTTCATTAATTTTTTTACTTTTTCAATGTCCATTCACTGTCATATTTCATGAAGTTACATTTCAGTGTTAAAGTAATTGCTGATAAATAAGTTTTAATATATTCTAGCTATCCAGTTTTCTTTGTCGCTCCATTGGGAGACCCAGACAATTGGGTGTATAGCTTCTGCCTCCGGAGGCCACACAAAGTATTACACTTTAAAAAGTGTAACCCCTCCCCTCTGCCTATACACCCTCCCATGGATCACGGGCTCCTCAGTTTTATGCTTTGTGGGGAAGGAGGCACACATCCACTCATGCATTCTCATACTTAGTTATGTCGGTTGGAAGAAAAGAGGGCCCCCACGGGGCCCCCGGCATGTTCCCTTCTCACCCCACTACGTCGGCGGTGTTGTTAAGGTTGAAGTACCCATTGCGGGTACAGAGGCTGGAGCCACATGCCGTCTCCTTCACCATCCCTTAGCGGCTCTGGGAGAAGTGGGATCCTAAGCGGTCATCCATTTACTGGGACCGTGCTCCCTCCGCAGCCCCTGTGGGAACCTGCCGGACCGGAGCCTCTTCAACCTCAGGGACCGGGCCCTGCAACTCAAAGGTACTCTGTGTCCCCATTGGGGACTGTGCAGGGAGCGCACCTTCTTCCCGGAAGCCGCGGCAGCTGCTGAATTGAGAAGGCCGGTGGACTTCCGCGCCGACCGTGCCTGCTTGTCGGGCGCGGTCTCAAATTTAGTCCCCGGCTTCATCGCGGCCTAGTCGCAAAAATCCCGCCCTCGGGCCTGCCTGTCAGGGGTAAGGGCGGGATTACCGACCTGATGTCGGATGTGAGGGCTGGAGCATCCTGCATGTTTTCCTCCCCCCTCACTGATCACTGTGGGGACCCCAGATTCCCGCACTTTCCTGGCGCCGCCCACGGCTCCACTCCTCCCCTGAGAGCTCCGGCAGCCATTTTTTGGCATTCTGCCGGTGGAGGATTCTCAGTGAACAGCTCTGCAGCTCCGGGGGATCTAAGGCAGGGAATCTGGAGGACACACTCCGCTTGTTAGCGGTCGGCGGTAAGCCACACCGGTCACCCAGTGCTGGTCCCCCTAGGGTGCCGGAATAGATATATATATATATATGTATCTGTTCGGTCGGGCTGTATACCCCTTTCCCATATACCCTCAGTGATCACTCTCCTAGGAGACAACAGCATGTCGTCCACAAGGAGCAAAGCTGCTAAGGCACAGGGTTTTTTTGCGGCCTGTACCTCTTGTGGGGCTATGTTACCTGCGGGTTCCACCTACCCTCACTGTGAGCAATGCTCGACCCCTGTTTCGCTTGCTCAGCCGGAGCCTCGGACACTAGTGGGCCCCTCGGCTCATGTAGACCCCCCTGCTCCCCCTGTCCAGGCTGCAGGGACAGAGTTCGCCTCTTTTGCTGAGAAACTCTCTGAGTCACTTTCTCAATCCATGGCTCAGTCTATGGACAAATGGTCTTCTAAGCTGCTAGAGGCTTTGCAGTCCAGACCGGTCCTTTCACAGGCCCCGGCCCCTGTTGGCTCGTCGCCTTCAGGCCCCTCTCGGTCCGCGCCGCAGTGCGCTCATAGGTTGGCCCCTAGGTCTCAGGCGGAGGACTCCTGCCCGGACCGCAGTCCTAGACCGGCTAAGCGGGCTCGCTGGGAATCTTCCCCGACTTCCTCACGCTGCTCGGGATCCCAGCTTGAGGACTCTCTGGAGGACGAGGCGGACGTCGCAGATCAGGGCTCTGACCCTGACGTCGCCCTTAACCTTGATACACCTGAAGGGGACGCCTTAGTAAATGATCTTATCTCGTCCATCAACCAGGTGTTGGATCTCTCTCCCCCGCCTCCTCCTGTAGAGGAGTCGGCGTCTCAGCAGGAGAAACACCAGTTTCGGTTCCCCAAACGTACACGCAATGCGTTTTTCGATCACTCTAACTTCAGAGACGCTGTCCAGAAGCCCAGAGCGGTCCCGGACAAGCGCTTTACTAAGCGCCTCACTGACACGCGTTACCCCTTCCCATCTGAAGTCGTTAAGGGTTGGGCTCACTGTCCCAACGTGGATCCTCCAGTCTCAAGATTGGCGGCTAGATCCGTGGTATCGGTTGCAGATGGCTCATCGCTAAAGGATGCCACTGACAGACAGATAGAGCTCCTGGTGAAGTCCATCTATGAGGCCACGGGCGCGTCTTTTGCCCCGGCCTTTGCAGCCGTGTGGGCACTCCAAGCTATCTTGGCTTGTCTGACTGAGATTAATGCTGTCACATGTAATTCTGCTCCGCAAGTTGCGTCTTTGAGCTCTCAGGCGTCAGCCTTTTAATCCTACGCCATGAACGCCGTCCTGGACTCTGCTAGCCGTACAGCTGTAGCATCCGCTAACTCTGTGGCAGTCCGCAGGGCCATGTGGCTGCGCGAATGGAAGGCAGACTCGGCTTCCAAGAGCGTCTCGCCCACAAAAGGCCGCAGGAGGCACTGCCTCCAAGACGGCTTCCTCATGATTCTCGGCCTCCCCTGACCGCATCCTCGGTCGGTGGCAGGCTCTCCCGCTTTGGCGACGCCTGGTGGCCACATGTTCAAGACCGATGGGTGAGAGACATTCTGTCTCATGGTTACAGGATAGAGTTCAGCTCTCGTCCTGCGGCTCGCTTCTTCAGAACCTCTCCGCCCCCCGCTCAGGCCGACGCACTTTTTCAGGCAGTAGCCGCTCTAAAGATGGAAGGAGTTGTGATCCCCGTTCCCCTTCAGGAACGTGGTCGCGGATTTTACTCCAACTTGTTCGTGGTGCCAAAAAAGGACGGGTCATTCCGTCCCGTTCTGGACCTCAAGCTACTCAACAGACATGTGAGAACCAGACGGTTCCGGATGGAATCCCTCCGCTCGGTCATCGCCTCAATGTCACAAGGAGACTTCCTAGCATCGATCGACATCAAGGATGCTTATCTCCATATACCGATCGCACCCGAGCATCAACGTTTCTTGCGTTTCGCCATCGGGGACGAACACCTCCAGTTCGTGGCATTACCTTTCGGCTTGGCGACAGCACCACGGGTTTTCACCAAAGTCATGGCATCCGTTGTGGCGGTCCTGCATTCTCAGGGCCATTCGGTGATTCCCTACTTGGACGATCTCCTAGTCAGGGCCCCGTCTCGGGTGGCGTGTCAACAAAGTCTATCTGTCGCTCTGGCGACTCTCCAGCGGTTCGGGTGAATCATCAACTTCCCGAAATCCAAGTTGACACCGACCCAATCACTGACGTACCTTGGGATGGAGTTTCATACCCAGCAAGCGTTAGTCAAGCTTCCGAGCGACAAACAGCTTTCTCTGCAGGCAGGGGTGCAATCCCTTCTTCGGAGTCAGTCACACCCCTTAAGGCGCCTCATGCACTTCCTGGGGAAGATGGTGGCAGCTATAGAGGCAGTCCCGTTCGCGCAATTCCATCTTCGGCCACTCCAATGGGACATTCTCCGCAAATGGGACAGGAGGTCGGCTTCCCTCGACAGGAACGTCTCTCTTTCCCTTGCAACCAAGACGTCACTTCAGTGGTGGCTCCTTCCCAATTCTCTATCGCAGGGAAAATCCTTCCTACCCCCAACCTGGGCTGTGGTCACCACGGACGCGAGCCTGTCGGGGTGGGGAGCGGTTTTTCTCCACCACAGGGCTCAGGGAACCTGGACTCCGATAGTCATCCCTTCAGATCAATATTCTGGAGATAAGGGCAGTGTATCTAGCCCTATTGGCTTTTCATCGGTGGCTGGAGGGCAGGCAGATCCGTATCCAGTCGGACAACGCCACTGCCGTCACATACATCAACCACCAAGGCGGCACTCGCAGTCGTCAAGCCTTCCAGGAAGTCCGACGGATTCTGCAGTGGGTGGAAGCCACAGTCTCCACCATCTCCGCAGTTCACATCCCGGGCGTAGAAAACTGGGAAGCAGATTTTCTCAGTCGTCAGGGCATGGACGCGGGGGAATGGTCTCTGCACCCAGACGTGTTTCGGGAGATCTGTCGCCGCTGGGGAACGCCGGACGTCGATCTCATGGCGTCACGGCACAACAACAAAGTCCCGGCATTCATGGCACGGTCTCAGGATCACAGAGCTCTGGCGGCGGACGCGTTAGTTCAGGATTGGTCGCAGTTTCGACTGCCTTATGTGTTTCCTCCTCTGGCGATGCTGCCCAGAGTGTTACGCAAGATCAGGTCCGAATGCCGTCGCGCCATTCTCGTCGCTCCAGACTTGCCGAGGCGGTCGTGGTACCCGGATCTGTGGCATCTCACGGTGGGTCAACCGTGGGCGCTTCCAGACCGCCCAGACTTGCTGTCACAAGGCCCGTTTTTCCATCTGAATTCTGTGGCCCTCAACCTGACTGTGTGGCCATTGAGTCCTGGCTCCTAGCGTCTTCAGGGTTATCTCAGGATGTCATTGCCACCATGAGACAGGCCAGGAAGCCTACGTCCGCCAAGATCTATTATAGGTCTTGGCAAATCTTCCTATCCTGGTGCTCTGATAACGGTTTTACTCCATGGCCGTTTGCCTTACCCACTTTTCTTTCATTCCTTCAATCCGGAATGGACAAGGGTTTGTCACTTGGCTCTCTCAAGGGCCAAGTATCTGCGCTCTCCGTATTTTTTCAAAAGCGCCTAGCCAGGCTTCCGCAGGTCCGCAGGTTCCTGCAGGGAGTTTGCCACATAGTCCCACCTTACAAGCGTCCGCTGGAACCCTGGGATCTTAACAGGGTGCTAACGGCTCTTCAGAAACCACCTTTCGAGCCGCTGCGGGATGTCTCTCTTTCACGTCTTTCGCAGAAGGTGGCCTTTTTAGTGGCAGTCACATCACTTCGGAGAGTGTCTGAGCTAGCAGTGCTGTCATGCAAAGCCCCCTTCCTGGTGTTTCACCAGGATAAGGTGGTTCTGCGTCCGGTCCCGGAATTTCTCCCTAAGGTGGTATCCCCTTTTCATCTCAATCAGGATATCTCCTTGCCTTCATTTTGCCCTAATCCAATTCACCAGTGTGAAAAGGATTTGCACTCTTTGGATCTTGTGAGAGCACTCCGGCTCTACGTGTCTCGCACGGCGCCCCTGCGTCGTTCAGATGCGCTCTTTGTCCTTGTCGCTGGCCAGCGTAAGGGTTCGCAGGCTTCCAAGTCAACCTTGGCTCGGTGGATCAAGGAACCGATTCTCGAAGCCTACCGTTCTTCTGGGCTTCCGCTTCCTTCAGGGCTGAAAGCCCATTCTACCAGAGCCATGGGTGCGTCCTGGGCATTGCGGCACCGGGCAACGGCTCAGCAGGTGTGTCAGGCAGCTACGTGGTCTAGTCTGCACACTTTCACGAAACACTATCAAGTGCATACCTATGCTTCGGCAGACGCCAGTCTAGGTAGGCGAGTCCTTCAGGCGGCGGTTGCCCACCTGTAAGAGGGGGCCGTTTTTTCGGCTCTTTTTTATTGAGGTATTCTTTTACCCACCCAGGGACTGCTCTTGGACGTCCCAATTGTCTGGGTCTCCCAATGGAGCGACAAAGAAGAAGGGAATTTTGTTTACTTACCGTAAATTCCTTTTCTTCTAGCTCCTATTGGGAGACCCAGCACCCGCCCCTGTACCCTTCGGGCTGGTTGTTCTTTTGTGTACACATGTTGTTCATGTTGAATTGTTCTTTTGGTTCATGGTTTTCAGTTCTCCAAACATCCTTCGGATTGCATTTACCCTAGACCAATTTAGAAGTTTTCTCCTTCCTGCTTTTGCACCAAAACTGAGGAGCCCGTGATCTACGGGAGGATGTATAGGCAGAGGGGAGGGGTTACACTTTTTAAAGTGTAATACTTTGTGTGGCCTCCGGAGGCAGAAGCTATACACCCAATTGTCTGGGTCTCCCAATAGGAGCTAGAAGAAAAGGAATTTACGGTAAGTAAACAAAATTCCCTTCTTTATTCTTATACGCAATATATTGTTTATTTAAAGGGGTTGTCTACTACTCAGACTGCCTCTTCTCAATCGGAGTGTTTGCCCCTATTAAAATAAAAAACACTTATACTCTCTTCTGGTGCCTGCCGTATCCCAGCGGTGTCGGCCCTTGCTCTTCTGGGGCTCATATGATTTTGTTACATCTGTGAGCCCTATCTCTAATCTGTTTCGCTCTCCCCCACCTTCAGATATATCAAACATCAATAGGAGGTCAGCGACCAGCCACAGCTCTGACTTCCTCATAATCTTCGATTCACGAGGACTGTGAAGCCGACACTGAGCACAGGGCTCGAGTGACTTAATAACATCGCCCCAGGAGAGCGAGTTCCAACATCGTGGGAATGCCAGCAGCACTGCTGGAACAGGGGCAAACATTCAGATTGAGAAGGGGTTGTCCGAGTAGTGGACAACCCCTTTAATGACAAGAAAAAGTAATAGTCAGTAGCACTCTAACTTCTTCCATGGTGTTTCATTCAGCTGGCATGTAACAATTCAACCTCAACTGTATGTTTTTGGTTTTATTTTTGTAGTTTCCCCATTTAGTGCTAATTAAGTAATATCAGTAATCCTACAGTGTGTGCTTATAAAAAAGTGTCATCACATGAAGCGATAATAAGTTACAGGCTATATATTGACAGAAAATGACTCATTGCTATTGGCAATATCCGTATTCTATATCAGGAGCTGTATATAAAAAAGAAAAAAAACATCGTTTTCACACTGTTCACTGGAGCGTCTTTTTAAACTCCTCCTTATGTACAGATCACTTTTCAGCAGTATTATTGCCATCATTGGCAGGATTACAATGGCGGGTATCAACTCTATACACAGCTGATTCGAGGATCCAACATTTACAATGAGCTATGATATTGCACTCCTACCCCCTTCCTTCACAATGATTTTTGCACATGCTCATTAGATGAGACTCTTCGCTGCTGCTAATGCACATGTGCATTTCCTGAAACAACAAGACGTTGGAGACTAAACAAGTTTTACATTTTTTTTTTTTTATATTTTTTTGCTATTATTTTTTTTTTTGCCATACTGCTCTTCTGAGTATTTTGTGCTTTATTGTTAGGCCCATATCTCTATAGGTGGATTTATGTGTGTGATGCTAATTTTTATTGTCCTTACCAAGGGGGTGTTTCTCCCATGGTAATAATGCAGAGCAGCCTAAATACACACGCCCAGAGAATCCTCAGAGCCACGCCTCATTTGTAAAGAACATAAAAATGAGTACTAAACAAAAGGGCTTAAATCTCTGTATTCGTACAGATAATGTAAATGGAGAAATCTAAAAAAAATCTAATACTCAGAAGCAGCAGAAATAAAATTAAAAGCAAAAACTGTCCACTTGTTTGCTCTTAATCCCCTTCATGACCTGGCTATTTTCCATTTCTTTCTGCTTTTTTCCTTTTTTCATCCCCTAACTTTATTTTCTTTGTCGCTCCATTGGGAGACCCAGACAATTGGGTGTATAGCTTCTGCCTCTGGAGGCCACACAAAGTATTACACTTTAAAAAGTGTAACCCCTCCCCTCTGCCTATACACCCTCCCGTGGATCACGGGCTCCTCAGTTTTATGCTTTGTGTGGAAGGAGGCACACATCCACTCATGCATTCTCATACTTAGTTATGTCGGTTGGAAGAAAAGAGGACCCCCACGGGGCCCCCGGCATGTTCCCTTCTCACCCCACTATGTTGGCGGTGTTGTTAAGGTTGAGGTACCCATTGCGGGTACAGAGGCTGGAGCCACATGCCGTCTCCTTCACCATCCCTTATGCGGCTCTGGGAGAAGTGGGATCCTGAGCGGTCATCCATTTGCTGGGACCGTGCTCCATCCGCAGCCCCTGGTGGAACCTGCCGGACCGGAGCCTCTTCAACCTCAGGGACCGGGCCCTGCAACTTAAAGGTACTCTGTGTCCCCATAGGGGACTGTGCAGGGAGCGCACCTTCTTCCCGGAAGCCGCGGTAGTTGTGAAATTGAGGAGGCCGGTGGACTTCCGCGCCGACCGTGCCTGCTTGTCGGGCGCGGCCTCAAATTTAGTCCCCGGCTTCACCGCGGCCTAGTCGCGAAAATCCCGCCCCCGGGCCTGCCTGTCAGGGGTAAGGGCGGGATTACCGACATGACGTCGGATGTGAGGGCTGGAGCATCCTGCATGTCTTCCTCCCCCCTCACTGACCACTGTGGGGACCCCAGATTCCCGCTCTTTGCTGGCGCCGCCCTCGGCCCCACTCCTCCCCTGAGAGCTCCGGCGGCCATTTTCTGGCATTCTGTCGGTGGATGCTTCTCAGTGAACAGCTCTGCAGCTCCGGGGGATCCACGGCAGGGAATCTGGAGGGCACACTCCGCTCGTTAGCGGTCGGTAAGCCACACCGGTCACCCGGTGCTGGTCCCCCTAGGGTGCCGGAATAGATAGATATATAATATATATGTGTGTGTATATATATATATGTGTATATATATGTATGTATGTATGTATCTGTTCGGTCAGGCTGTATACCCTTTTCCCATATACCCTCAGTGGTCACTCTCCTAGGAGACAACAGCATGTCGTCCACAAGGAGCAAAGCTACTAAGGCACAGGTTTTTTTCGCGGCCTGTACCTCTTGTGGGGCTATGTTACCTGCGGGTTCCACCTACCCTCACTGTGAGCATTGCTCGACTCTTGCCTCGCTTGCTCAGCCGGAGCCTCGGGCACTGGTGGGCCCCTCTGCTCATGTAGACCCCCCTACTCCCCCTGAGCAGGCTGCAGGGACAGAGTCACCGGTGTTGGCCTCTTTTGCTGAGAATCTCTCTGTCACTTTCTCAATCCATTGCACTGTCTATGGACAAATGGTCTTCTAAACTCCTTGAGTCATTGCAGTCCAGACCGGACCTTCCACAGGCCCCAGCCCCTGTTAGCTCGTTTCCTCCAGGCCCCTCTCGGTCCGCGCCGCAGCGCGCTCCCATGTTGGCCCCTAGGTCTCAGGCGGAGGACTCCTGCCCGGACCGCAGTCCCAGACCGGCTAAGCGGTCTCGCTGGGACTCTTCCCCGACTTCCTCACGCTGCTCGGGATCCCAGCTTGAGGACTCTCTGGAAGACGAGGCGGACGTGGGAGCTCAGGGCTCTGACCCTGACTTCGCCCTTAACCTTGATACACCTGAGGGGGACGCCTTAGTAAATGATCTTATCTCGTCCATCAACCAGGTGTTGGATCTCTCACCCCCGCCTCCTCCTGTAGAGGAATCGGCGTCTCAGCAGGAGAAACACCAGTTTCGGTTCCCTAAACGTACGCGCAATACGTTTTTTGATCACTCTAACTTCAGGGATGCTGTCCAGAAGCCCAGAGCGGTCCCGGACAAGCGCTTTGCTAAACGTCACACTGACACGCGTTACCCCTTTCCATCTGAAGTCGTTAAGGGTTGGGCTCACTGTCCCAAGGTGGATCCTCCAGTCTCCAGATTGGCTGCTAGGTCCGTTGTGTCTGTTGCAGATGATGGCTCATCCCTGAAGGATGCCACTGACAGACAGATAGAGCTCCTGGTGAAGTCCATCTATGAGGCCACGGGCGCGTCTTTCGCCCCGGCCTTTGCAGCCGTGTGGGCTCTCCAAGCAATCTCGGCTTGTCTGACTGAGATTAATGCTGTCACACGGAATTCTGCTCCGCATGTTTCGTCTTTGACCTCTCAGGCATCAGCCTTTTCGTCCTACGCCATGAACGCCGTCCTTGACTCCACTAGCCGTACGGCGGTAGCCTCTGCTAACTCCGTGGCAGTCCGCAGGGCCATGTGGCTGCGCAAATGGAAAGCAGACTCGGCTTCCAAGAGGTTCTTAACCGGTTTGCCCTTTTCTGGCGACCGTTTGTTTGGCAAACGATTGAATGAGATTATTAAGAAATCCAAGGGAAAGGACTCCTCCTTACCCCAGTCCAAACCTAAGAGACCTCAGCAGAGAAAAATCCAATCGAGGTTTCGGTCCTTTCGTCCCTCCGCCAAGCCCCAATCCTCTTCGTCCAACAGGCCGGAGAAAGGCCAGAGGAACTCCTATGCGTGGCGGTCCAAGTCACGCCCCCAAAAGGCCGCAGGAGGCACTGCCTCCAAGACGGCCTCCTCATGACTCTCGGCCTCCCCTAGCCGCATCCTCGGTCGGTGGCAGGCTCTCCCGCTTTGGCGACGCCTGGTGGCCACATGTTCAAGACCGATGGGTGAGAGACATTCTGTCTCATGGTTACAGGATAGAGTTCAGCTCTCGTCCTGCGGCTCGTTTCTTCAGAACCTCTCCGCCCCCCGCTCAGGCCGACGCACTTTTTCAGGCAGTGGACGCTCTAAAGATAGGAGTTGTGATCCCCGTTCCCCTTCAGGGACGTGGTCGCGGATTTTACTCCAACTTGTTCGTGGTGCCAAAAAAGGACGGGTCATTCCGTCCCATTCTGGACCTCAAGCTACTCAACAGACATGTGAGAACCAGACGGTTTCGGATGGAATCTCTCCGCTCGGTCATCGCCTCGATGTCACAAGGAGACTTCCTAGCATCGATCGACATCAAGGATGCTTATCTCCATGTACCGATCGCACCCGAACATCGTTTCCTGCGTTTCGCCATCGGGGACGAACACCTTCAGTTCGTGGCATTGCCTTTCGGCCTGGCGACAGCCCCACGGGTTTTCACCAAAGTCATGGCATCCGTCGTGGCGGTCCTGCACTCTCAAGGCCACTCGGTGATCCCCTACTTGGACGATCTCCTAATCAGGGCCCCTTCTCTGGTGGCATGTCAACAAAGTCTAACCGTCGCTCTGGCGACTCTCCAGCAGTTCGGGTGGATCATCAACTTCCGGAAATCCAAGTTGACACCGACCCAATCACTGACTTACCTTGGGATGGAGTTTCATACCCAGCAAGCGTTAGTCAAGCTACCGAGCGACAAACAGCTTTCTCTGCAGGCAGGGGTGCAATCACTTCTTCGGAGTCAGTCACACCCCTTAAGGCGCCTCATGCACTTCCTGGGGAAGATGGTGGCAGCTATAGAGGCAGTCCCGTTCGCGCAATTCCATCTACGGCCACTCCAATGGGACATTCTCCGCAAATGGGACAAGAGTGCGGCTTCCCTCAACAAGAACGTCTCTTTCCCTTGCAACCAAAACATCACTTCAGTGGTGGCTCCTACCCACTTCTCTGTCGCGGGGAAAATCCTTCCTACCCCCAACCTGGGCTGTGGTCACCACGGACGCGAGCCTGTCAGGTTGGGGAGCGGTTTTTCTCCACCACAGGGCTCAGGGAACCTGGACTCCGATAGAATCATCCCTTCAGATCAATATCCTGGAGATAAAGGCACTATATCTAGCCCTATTGGCTTTCCATCGGTGGCTGGAGGGCAGGCAGATCCGTATCCAGTCGGACAACGCCACTGCCGTCGCCTACATCAACCACCAAGGCGGCACTCGCAGTCGTCAAGCCTTCCAGGAAGTCCGACAGATTCTGCAGTGGGTGGAAGCCACAGGCTCCACCATCTCCGCAGTTCACATCCCGGGCGTAGAAAACTGGGAAGCAGATTTTCTCAGTCGTCAGGGCATGGACGCGGGGGAATGGTCTCTGCACCCAGACGTGTTTCGAGAGATCTGTCGCCGCTGGGGAACGCCGGACGTCGATCTCATGGCGTCACGGCACAACAACAAGGTCCCGGCCTTCATGGCACGGTCTCAAGATCACAGAGCTCTGGCGGCGGACGCGTTAGTCCAGGATTGGTCGCAGTTTCGACTGCCTTATGTTTTTCCCCCTCTGGCGATGCTGCCCAGAGTACTACGCAAGATCAGGTCCGACTGCCGTCGCGCCATTCTCGTCGCTCCAGACTGGCCGAGGCGGTCGTGGTATCCGGATCTGTGGCATCTCACGGTGGGTCAACCGTGGGCGCTTCCAGACCGCCCAGACTTGCTGTCACAAGGCCCGTTTTTCCATCTGAATTCTGTGGCTCTCAACCTGACTGTGTGGCCATTGAGTCCTGGCTCCTAGCGTCTTCAGGGCTATCTCAGGATGTCATTGCCACCATGAGACAGGCCAGGAAGCCAACGTCCGCCAAGATCTATTACAGGTCTTGGCAAATCTTACTATCCTGGTGCGCTAATAACGGTTTTCCTCCATGGCCGTTTGCCTTACCCACTTTTCTTTCATTCCTTCAATCTGGAATGGACAAGGGTTTGTCGCTCGGCTCTCTCAAGGGCCAAGTATCGGCGCTCTCCGTGTTTTTTCAAAAGCGTCTAGCCACGCTTCCGCAGGTCCGCACGTTCCTGCAGGGGGTTTGCCACATGGTCCCACCTTACAAACGTCCGCTGGAACCCTGGGATCTTAACAGGGTTCTGACGGCTCTTCAAAAACCGCCTTTCGAGCCGCTGCGGGATGTCTCTCTCTCACGTCTTTCGCAGAAGGTGGCCTTCCTAGTGGCAGTCACATCACTTCGGAGAGTGTCTGAGCTCGCAGCGCTGTCATGCAAAGCCCCCTTCCTGGTTTTTCACCAGGATAAGGTGGTTCTGCGTCCTGTCCCGGAATTTCTCCCTAAGGTGGTATCCCCTTTTCATCTCAATCAGGATATCTCCTTGCCTTCCTTTTGCCCTAATCCAATTCACCAGTGTGCAAAGGATTTGCACTCTTTGGATCTAGTGAGAGCACTCCGGTTCTACGTGTCTCGCACGGCGCCCCTGCGCCGTTCAGATGCGCTCTTTTGTCCTTGTCGCTGGCCAGCGTAAGGGCTCTCAGGCCTCCAAATCAACCTTGGCTTGGTGGATCAAGGAACCGATTCTCGAGGCCTACCGTTCTTCCGGGCTTCCGCTCCCTTCAGGGCTGAAAGCCCATTCTACCAGAGCTGTGGGTGCGTCCTGGGCATTGCGGCACCTGGCTACGGCTCAGCAGGTGTGTCAGGCAGCTACGTGGTCTAGTCTGCACACTTTCACGAAACACTATCAAGTGCATACCTATGCTTCGGCAAACGCCAGTCTAGGTAGGCGAGTCCTTCAGGCGGCGGTTGCCCACCTGTAAGAGGGGGCCGTTTTCGGCTCTTTTTATCGAGGTATTCTTTTACCCACCCAGGGACTGCTCTTGGACGTCCCAATTGTCTGGGTCTCCCAATGGAGCGACAAAGAAAAAGAGAATTTTGTTTACTTACCGTAAATTCCTTTTCTTCTAGCTCCTATTGGGAGACCCAGCACCCGCCCCTGTGCCCTTCGGGCTGGTTGTTCTTTTGGTTCATGGTCTTCAGTTCTCCGAACATCCTTCGGATTGAATTTACCCTAGACCAATTTATAAGTTTTCTCCTTCCTGCTTTTGCACCAAAACTGAGGAGCCTGTGATCCACGGGAGGGTGTATAGGCAGAGGGGAGGGGTTACACTTTTTAAAGTGTAATACTTTGTGTGGCCTCCAGAGGCAGAAGCTATACACCCAATTGTCTGGGTCTCCCAATAGGAGCTAGAAGAAAAGGAATTTACGGTAAGTAAACAAAATTCCTTTTTTTCCATCCACATTACTGTCTAACAGCTTGTATTTTTTAGGATAAGTTGTACTTTTGATTTACTTCATTCATTTTATCACCTGATACACTGGAAAGTGGAAAAGAAATGTGTTAAAATTGAAAAAAAAAAAGGGAATTCCAAAATTTATTTTTTTTTTATTTAACTTGTTCACTATTCGGTAAAAGTGACCTGACAATATAATTCTCCAAGTCAGTACGATTACACAAAATCCAAACATGTATAGTGTGGTTGTTTTTTTTCATTTATTTAAGTGGTAACCCCCCCACCCCCTCCTGGAAATGTGTAAATAAGTCAGCCACACAAACATTTTCTTGGATTGCTTTTTCTGAGACCTATAACGCTTTCAATTTTGAGCATCCAGTGGAACTTTGGTTAACGAGAACAATCCGTTCTGGGAGTGTGCTTGTTAACCAAGATACTCGTTCAGCAAAGCAAGATTTCCCATAGGAAATCATTGCAATGCAAAAATTCGTTCCACAACTTGTTAAATGTCCCATCCTGGTCCCCTATTGTGCCATTCCATACACGTTCAAACACACGCACGCACACATATTATGCTCACGTTACCTTCCATTCCTTCGCCGGCCTGCTGGATCTTGTAGTTCGCTGGTACGGGCTGTGTATCGGGTAACCAAGGCGACCGATGCAGGACCTTCAGCTCCCAGCACGCTGACGTCAAAGGCAGGAGCCGCTTGCCTCTGATTGGCCAGCTGCCTTTGAGTAGTGCCTGACAGGGGGAGTTCCTCCCTCGTCGCCAATGGTTACTGGATACACATCCTGGAGCGGCGAGCTACAAGAACCATGAGGCCGGCGATGGAACAGAAGGTAAGGTGAGCATTATATGTGTCCGTGTGTTTGTGTGTGTTTTGTGTGTGTTTTGTGTGTGTTTGTGTGGACTGCAAGAGCAGGTTAGAGCGCGGTGGATGTACGGAACCGGAAGTGTATGCGGTGAGGATTTCGCTCGTACAGCAAAGCTTTCTCGTAAACAGAGTTACAAATTTACAGAAAACTTTGCTTGTTAAGCGAAATTCTCGTTAAGCGAGGTTCCACTGTATATAGCTGTGAGAGGGCTTATTCTTTGCTCCTTGAGCCAACATTTTTACTGATAACAGTTTGATAAATACGATCGATTCGATCTCCTCTTATTGCATTTTATTACAATGTTGCGGTAGCCAAAAACATGTAATTCTGCCGTCGTTTTTAATTTATTTTTCTCGTTTTACTATTTGCTGATTAGATTGATTTATTTAATATTTTGATAGATCGGACTTTTATAAACACAGCGATAATAACTTTTTGTAATTTTCTGAGATTAACAGCGGCATTTGACATGTTAACTCCGCGGCTGTTAGACACAGGTGATTGCTCAATAATTCAGCCATCAACTGCTGGGAAAGATGCGGGCTCAATGTGCGAGCCCTCGTGAAAATTAAGGCCACAACATATGACGGAAATGTACGTCCTATTTCTTCATCGTTCCTATGGGAGACCCAGACCATGGGTGTATAGCTTCTGCCTCCGGAGGACACACAAAGTACTACACTAAAAAGTGTAGCTCCTCCCTCCGAGCATATACACCCCCTGGATAACCAAATATAGCCAGTTCAATGCTTTGTGTTCAGGAGGCACACATCCACACATGCATTCTCATCTGATTTTTGATTTTAAAGAGTTTGAAAAAAAGCGGGTCCAAGCCTGGACCCCGGCATGTCCCTTCTCACCCCACTGTGTCAGCGGTGTTGTTAAGGTTGATTTCAGGGCTGGAGCCTTACATGCCGCGCTCCTTCACCATCCCTCGGGCTCTGGCTTGAAGTGGGAGCCAGCACGGTTCTCACTGCCTTGCAGGAGACTGGTCTCCATCCGCAGCCCTTTCAGGATCCTGCCGGACGGAGCACTCATCCCTCAGGGACCTGGCCCTGCGTCTCACAAGCTAAGTATTTGAGACGTTATTGTCAGGGGGTCCCTTGCACTTTATTATTGGGGAGAGTGTGTTATTTAACTTTTGTGACATTTCCGGCCGGTTCTCTGGTTTTCACCTGAGAACCGCGCCGAGGGTGCCTGCGCGCCGGCCGCATTGTAAAATTTAGGCCCTGGCTTCGCCTGAGGCCTAGTTTCGTTTTCACTGCCCCTGCATGTCAGTCATGCAGAGGGACAGTGCGGCGCCGCCCACCGGCCGTTCGGCACAGGGGAGGACACTCCTCTCTGAGGAGATGTTTTCCTCCCCTGTATATCTCCTTGGCCCTCCGGATCCCGCTCTTTGACTAGGCCCCGCCCCCTCTCCTCGCTCCGGCGACATTTTATCAGCGTTCTCACACCGATCGGCGCTGGCTGCAGCATCTCTGCATAATCTGTCTGGGGGTCCGAGCTGTGGGATCCGGAGGGCACACAAACGGTCTGGTAAGCCACAACCTCCGGTTGTGGACCTTCTTATACACTCTCTGGGGGTCATTCTGGCTCAGAGCCCCCACCTCAGCAGCATGTCTCACACTAGGAGCCAGGCTGCAAGGCTGTACTCAATATGCACTGCATGTAAGCTCGTACTGCCTGAACTGAGCACATATCCACATTGTGATGCCTGCTCTAACATGGTGGTGCCTCAGCCTGGAGTCTCCCCAGTGGTCCCTCCGGCTGCTCCGGCCCCGGTGGCTGAACCCAGTCCTTTGCCGACTCCATGGGAGAGTTGTCCCGGACTCTGCTGAGCATGCATCAGCCCCCTTCTCAGGGCGCCTCTGCTGCTACGGCTCGCTCTGCAGAGCTCACAGAGGATTCTTCATCTGCTCCCAGACCCCGTCCTCCTAAAAGGAGACGCAGGGTCCCCTCTCGTTCCTCGTCCCGCGGCTCTGATTCACGAGCTGACTCGCAGGACGAGGAGGATATCTTTACTGGGGGCTCGGACGCTACCTCCATGTGCCCCATTGATCTGACCGAGGGTGACGCAGATGTTAGTGATTTGATTGCGTCCATTAATTCTGTACTGGACCTCAATCTGCCAGTATCAGAGGAGCAACCCTCTCTGGCAGAAAAGCACCAGTTTACCTTGCCTAAGAGGACAAGGAGTGTGTTCTTTAACCACTCCAGTTTTCAGGCCACTGTGACCAAGCCCAGAGCCTGTTCTGACAAACGCTTCCCAAAGCGTGGTTCTGATGACCGTTTTCCTTTTCCACCAGAGGTGGTTAAGGAGTGGGCTCACTCACCAAAGGTAGACCCTCCGGTGTCTAGACTCTCAGCCCGGACAGTTGTATCAGTGGCTGATGGCACCTCACTTAAGGATCCCACTGACCGCCAGGTTGACCTCCTGGCCAAGTCTGTATATGAGGCGGCAGGGGCCTCGTTCTCCCCATCCTTTGCAGCAGTGTGGGCTCTCAAAGCCATCTCTGCTTCTCTAGAAGAGATGCATTCCCTCACTAGGGACTCTATGCCTGAAATGGTTGCCTTAACTTCCCAGGCTTCAGCCTTTTCATCCTACGCCATGTCTGCCATGCTGGAGGCTTCTCACCGCACTGCGGTGGCTTCGGCTAATTCCCTCGCTATCCGCAGGATCTTGTGGCTTCGAGAGTGGAAGGCAGACGCTTCTTCAAAGAAGTACCTTGCTGGGCTCCCATTTGCTGGGTCCAGGCTGTTCGGTGAACAACTGGATGAAATTATTAAGGAAGCTACTGGCGGGAAGAGTACTTCCTTGCCACAGACTAAAACCAGGAAACCTGTCCAGGGAAGGAACCAGTCGAGGTTTCGTTCCTTTCGTTCCTCTAACTGGTCGTCCTCTAAGCCCTCGGCCTCGTCCACTAACTCAGCCAAGGACCAGAAGCCCAACTGGCGCAAGAAGACGCGTCCACAGAAGTCCGCAGGAGCTGCTGCCACCAAGGCAGCCTCCTCTTGTCTATCTGGCCGAGCCAGCAACGTCCTTGGTCGGTGGCAGGCTCTCCCACTTTGGCGACGTGTGGTTTCAACACGTCTCCGATCAGTGGGTGCGGGATATCATCTCCCACGGCTACAGGATAGAATTCTCTTCCAGCCCGCCAAACAGATTTTTTCTGTCAACTCCCCCCTGCTCCAAGGCCGCCGCCTTCTCTCAGGCCGTCGCATCCTTGCAGGCCAACGGAGTAATTGTACCGGTTCCCACCCGGGAACGGTTCAGAGGTTTCTACTAAAATCTCTTCCTAGTCCCCAAAAAGGACGGTTCCTTAGGGCCCATCCTGGATCTCAAGCTTCTCAACAAGCATGTTCAGGTGCGGCATTTTCGCATGGAGTCTCTGCGATCAGTCATTGCCTCAATGACCCAAGGAGATTTCCTGGCATCCATCGACATCAGAGATGCCTATCTGCATGTGCCAATTGCAGTTTCACACCAGCGTTGGCTACGTTTTGCAATCGGAGAGGAACATTTCCAATTCGTGGCTCTCCCCTTCGGGTTAGCCACGGCACCTCGAGTATTCACCAAGGTCATGGCAGCAGTGGTTGCGGTTCTGCACCTCCAGGGGTTGGCAGTGATTCCTTACCTGGACGACCTTCTAGTCAAGGCTTCATCCAGTGCAGACTGTCAGCGGAGTCTCTCGCTCACTCTCGCCACTCTTGTTCAATTCGGGTGGCTTGTCAATCTGCTCAAGTCCACTCTGACTCCGACCCAGAAACTCGCGTACCTAGGGATGCAGTTCGAGACTCTGCCGGCACTTGTCAAGCTGCCCTTAGTCAAACAGCAGTCCCTCCATCTGGCGGTGCGCTCTCTGCTGAGGCCCCGCCGTCATTCCATCAGGCACCTAATGCAGGTGCTGGGTCAGATGGTGGCGTCAATGGAAGCGGTTCCCTTTGCCCAGTTCCATCTGCGTCCTCTGCAGCTGGACATTCTCCGCTGTTGGGACAAGCGGACCTCTTCCTTGCACAGGTTGGTGGCTTTGTCGCCACAGACCAGGGGCTCTCTTCAGTGGTGGCTTTGGCCCCTCTCTCTGTCTCAGGGACGCTCCTTCCTGGCCCCGTCCTGGGTGATTCTCACCACGGATGCCAGTCTATCCGGCTGGGGAGCAGTATACCTCCACCACCGAGCACAGGGCACTTGGACTCCGTCCGAATCAGCCCTCTCGATCAATGTGCTGGAAATCAGAGCTGTGCTCCTAGCCTTTCACCACCTGTTGGCGGGCAAGCACATTCGAGTCCAGTCAGACAACGCGACAGCGGTTGCCTACATCAATCACCAGGGCGGGACTCGCAGCCGCCTGGCAATGTTGGAGGTTCAACGCATCCTTCAGTGGACGGAGGACTCCAAGTCCACCATATCCGCAGTCCACATCCCAGGCGTAGAAAACTGGGAGGCAGATTATCTCAGCCGTCAGGCCGTGGACAGCGGCGAGTGGGCTCTGCATCCGGCAGTGTTTCGGTCAATCTGCCGCAAGTGGGGCACTCCGGAAGTGGATCTAATGGCATCCCGGCACAACAACAAGGTCCCGGTTTACGTGGCTCGCTCCCACGATCCTCAAGCCTTTGCAGCGGACGCGCTGGTTCAGGATTGGTCCCAGTTTCGTCTGTCTTACGTGTTTCCCCCTCTAGCTCTCTTGCCCAGAGTCCTGCGCAAGATCAGAATGGAGGGCCGTCGGGTCATCCTCATTGCTCCAGACTGGCCCAGGCGAGCTTGGTACCCAGACCTGCTCCATCTGTCCGTAGAGGTGCCGTGGCATCTCCCGGACCGCCCAGACCTTCTCTCACAAGGTCCGTTTTTCCGCCAGAATTCTGCGGCTCTCAGATTGACGGCGTGGCTCTTGAGTCCTGGATCTTGACGACTTCTGGCATTCCTCCTGAAGTCATCTCCACTATGACTCGGGCTCGGAAGTCTTCCTCGGCCAAAATGTATCACAGGACTTGGAGAATTTTCCTGTCCTGGTGTCGTTCTTCCGGCCATGCCCCTTGGCCTTTTTCCTTGCCGACCATCCTGTCCTTTCTACAGTCCGGTCTGCAGCTAGGACTTTCCCTCAATTCCCTCAAGGGACAGGTCTCGGCTCTGTCAGTGTTGTTCCAGCGGCGTATCGCCCGGCTGGCTCAGGTGCGCACCTTTTTATGCAGGGCTCATCTCACATCATTCCGCCTTACCGGCGGCCTTTGGATCCCTGGGACCTTAATCTGGTCCTCACGGCCTTACAGAAACCCCCCTTTGAGCCTCTTAGGGAGGTTTCTTTGTTTCGTCTTTCACAGAAAGTCGTCTTTCTAGTGGCCATAACTTCCCTCAGGAGAGTCTCTGATTTAGCTGCACTCTCTTCGGAGTCACCTTTTTTGGTTTTTCATCAAGACAAGGTGGTTCTCTGTCCGACTCCGGACTTTCTCCCTAAGGTGGTTTCTCCTTTCCACCTTAACCAGGACATTTCATTGCCTTCCTTTTGTCCGGCTCCTGTTCATCGCTTTGAGAAAGCGTTGCATACTTTAGATCTGGTGCGGGCGCTCCGGATCTATGTGTCACGCACCGCTGTTCTTAGGCGGTGCACCTCTCTTTTTGTGCTGACCACAGGTCGGCGTAAGGGCCTCTCGGCTTCTAAACCGACCCTGGCTCGTTGGATTAGGTCGGCCATTTCTGATGCCTACCAGTGTACTCAAGTGCCTCCTCCGCCCGGGGATCAAGGCACACTCGACCAGAGCTGTCGGTGCCTCTTGGGCTTTCAGGCACCAGGCTACGGCTCAGCAGGTCTGTCAGGCTGCCACTTGGTCTAGTCTGCACACCTTTTCGAAGCACTACCAAGTGCATGCTCATGCTTCGGCAGATGCGAGCTTGGGCAGACGCATCCTTCTTCAGGCGGCTGTCGCCCATTTGTGAAGTTAGGTTTCGCCTTCTTCTCAGTTTCTGTTTATTTCCCACCCATGGACTGCTTTGAGACGTCCCATGGTCTGGGTCTCCCATAGGAACGATGAAGAAAAAGAGAATTTTGTTTACTTACCGTGAATTCTTTTTCTTATAGTTCCGTAATGGGAGACCCAGCACCCTCCCTGTTGCCTGTTGGCAGTTTCTTGTTCCGCGTGTTATCACCGGCTGTTGTTGTAGACAGAGGCTCCGGTTGTTCCGGCTTTTGCTCTATCTCTACTGGTGGGTGGCTATTCTCCTTCAGCTTTTGCACTAAACTGGCTATATTTGGTTATCCAGGGGGTGTATATGCTCGGAGGGAGGAGCTACACTTTTTAGTGTAGTACTTTGTGTGTCCTCCGGAGGCAGAAGCTATACACCCATGGTCTGGGTCTCCCATTACGGAACTATAAGAAAAAGAATTTACGGTAAGTAAACAAAATTCTCTTTTTTGTGAAGGGGTTCAAACAATAGGTAATTTTTCTAATTACCTGTATTTAAAGTGAATATGTATCAATATGCTGTCTTTAAGCACTGTGAACATCAGGCAGCATTTGGGTGTGCCCAGCACCTTTCACAGTGTCAGTGTAATTAAGAACAGACTGGGAGACCAATATGTTTAGTTCAGAGAGGATTTTCTAGATTGGGTACATTGTGACAAAGCATAATCAGGAAGTAATTGAAGGTGACATAACTGTGTAGGGTATCTGTACATACCATTGGGCAACACCTTTAATACCACTGTACACAAACTCTCAAAATACTGCACCTCAAACGCATAGAGTAATTGTAACAAACACAAACATCCATCACGTGGACTCGTCCAACAATCAAAACCACAGCTTTCTCAGCTTTAGCTTGTTATAAAACAACACATCATGCTTTGCTCACCTTCCCCGGGTCCACCAGTCACCGCTCCCTGGTGTCTAACATTTGCTTCAGTGCTAATGATACCTTGATGGCACATCAGACAATTGGTGATCGCAGCGTCTGCCAGAGATGCCGACATGATGCCAGCACTGTGGCCAATTCCAGACACTGCGAGCAATGGAGGAGACTCACTGGCAGACCCGGGGAAGGTGAGTACAGTGCTGTATGCTGTTACATCAAGCTGCAGTTGGGATGCAAAAATGAATTGACAGGGAAAAACCCATGTAATAGCTGATATTTGAAACTTGTGAATTTCTGGGTGAAGCCATGTGCCTTCTCTGGATTCAGATATGACATCTTTATAGCAGGGAAGGTAACATGGTATATTTCAAAAACTTCAAGTGCAATCTCTGGTTGTATGTATACAGGGGATATACAAAGGGGGCAGCAATCAAGAAGGTGCGTAATGTAAGGTAAATAGTAAAAACAAAACATGGTAGTTCAAGTAGTAAGCACCATAATAAAGCAAATGTAAACAAAATAGGAGCTGAAAACACCCGAAAAAACGTATTCAGCTACAAAAAATGTGTACAGCCAGAATAGGGTAATAGAATAAAATATAGTTTATTAAAGGAATTATCCACAACTAGGACAGCCCCTTCTGATTCCACATGTTTCCCCCAGTTAAAATAAAAAAGCCTATACTCGCCGGTGCGGTTCCAGTGGTATCCAGGGCTATTGTGACAATCAGCGCTGGCTTGTCTCCCCGCCTTTGGACATGTGAGCGGCAACCGCAGCACTCACTTCCTGCTGATTAACTCGCTTGTCTGAAGGTGGGGAGACAGAAGCCTGCGCTGACTGGACATGGGGCTCTCATGACGTTACAATGTCACGTGAGCCCCGACATTGCTGCAGCCGCGCCGGCCGTGGAAGTGAGTATAGGCTTTTTTATTTTACCTGAGGGAAATGTGGAATTTGAAGGGGTTGTCGTAGTAGTGGACAACCCCTTTTAATGCAAGTAGCGAAACATTAAAATATTTAATAAAAGGAGAGACAGGTGTGTGAACATGAGGGAGACACTAGGGGGCGACCAAATCCAACAGCAGGATAGGTGGTATGAATAAATGGGAGGTTAAATGTTGAAAGTCGCTAGGTAAATATGGTTAAGAAAAACATACTACAGTAACAATAGTCATCTACTGCAGCAAAAGGAGTATAAACATGTAAAGCTGCATGAGTAGAGAAAAAAAATGCTAGAATTACGTAGCTATGGTATATTCTTACCCATTCGTGAGCTTCTGCTGGATTTTGGTGCCTTACCAGATATACATATCTATCGATCTATTGATCAATCAATCTATCCATACACACCCCGTATTTTGCAGAGTTTAGGATGCTAATGACCATTTTCCCTGTTAATTAAAACTTCCCTGGTTTAATGTGGCGGGTCACCAGCACCAATTTTACTGTCAAATAGGAAAGTGGGCTTATATTGGGTTGCCATAGCGAATATATATAGCGGAGTTAATAGGGGACGGTACATTTGCACGCCGGTTCTATCATCTAGGCCGTTTTCAATGTGTGAATTATGCTTGTGGAGCGCATATTTGCGTTCCACGATCAATGTACCTGTGAGATGACGTCACATTGAGCGACGTCATGTGATGTACCGACGAGCCGCGGTGGAACGCTTTAACAGACGTCACTTCCGGTGACGTCGCTAGGCGCCATTTTTAAAGAGCGCTCTGCCTCCACGTGCGGAGGCGGGGATTAGGACCGAGGCAGAGCGTCAGATTGTGGCCGTTTTTGCTGCGCCCGATTGTGGGAGCTCCTGAAGAACCCTGGCGGGACTGTATGCCAGGGGGAAACGCGTCAAGCAAGCGGTTTCCAATACTGTGCCTGCATCAAGACTCCCGGTGATTTCACTGAAGGATTGCTGGTGATCTGGCGATTGGTCCATATCTTCATTATAAGATAAGTGTATGAGTACATTATCATTACATGCTCTACAGTGAAACATCTGAAGTGGGATTTTGATCCACGAGGCTGTCATTTGGCTATGCCTATAGACTATAGATGTGTGTGCTGACGGGGGAGCCAACTGTGTTGTTGTTGGCATACGGCTATCGGCCCGCTCACAGTGTGTTCTGGTGATCAAGTAGCACTATAGATATGAGTCCATTTATGTGCCATGATTGAGTGTGTAGGACAATAGGCATTTGTGCAGAGTGCTCTCTGAGTGTTATACCAATACAGCCACACTATGTCTTATGAAGGATTGCCTTTTGAGGTGTCTTGTAATTAACTTTGTACCTCTTATAGCCATTGTTTGATAGTTAGCCTGTAGAGTCACACCCATATGTGTGTCACATGTCATTAGGGTTATCCCCAATATTTTAAGCATTTGCACCTTTTGATAATTTTTTGGCAGTGCAGCAATATCCATCCTGAGCACTCCCATACTCCCAGACTAGTTGCACTTTTATTCTAGTGCAGGGAGAGGAGGGCGAGCCGACGGAGAGCGGGGGCGCCATTGCGCAATTTTAGGGTGCCGACCTCCGCAGGACAGGTAGGGAGGAGTGACAGGGTGTTTGCCCACTCCCATGCGGCACTGCGGCACTGCGGCACTGATCTGTGTATATATATGCATATGTGTGTATTGTCTTTTGGGATACGTTTTTAATCTTTAATAATAAAAATTGAAAATTTTAAGGGTTTTTCTCACGGTTTTCAGGATTTTGGTGCCTTACCAGATATACATATCTATCGATCTATTGATCAATCAATCTATCCATACACACCCCGTATTTTGCAGAGTTTAGGATGCTCATGACCATTTTCCCTGTTAATTAAAACTTCCCTGGTTTAATGTGGCGGGTCACCAGCACCAATTTTACTGTCAAATAGGAAAGTAATTAATCTATCGTTAGTGTCTCTGTAGTGTATATTATATACACACACACACACACACACACACACACTCTCTCTTTCAGTTCTTGTTTGGGAACTTAACAGATGCTGAAGGACCTCCTACTTTACTAAAGGGGTTGTCCGTTCTAAAATGGTAACTCTATGTGGCGGCTTTTACTAGAAGTAGAAGGATGATCTCTGGCAGCACTGAGTACGTATCATTTTGTTGTATTAAAGCTTGCATGCATTGATGGTGATCTGTATTATGGAGCATATTGTATGTTTTCTAGCATTTGGCCATAAATTGACATCACTTATCTTCCTGTCTTCAGTACGAACTGCATTATTGGCTATCATTGGTTTCATGCCTACAAAAGGAGAAGGTGCCATAGGTTCCTTGGATTATACACCTGAAGAAAGAAAAGCACTTGCCAAAAGGTATGCACACAGTTTCTTCAGTCTCTATTATTAATACTGGTCTTAGTTGCTGCATAATGTAGCTAAGGGTATGTAGACACATTGCATTTTTGCTGCATTTTTTTGGTTGAAGGAAAAATGCTGCCTTTTATTGTACTTTTATTTCTGAAATCTTGAAATCTCATGCACCCTTTGCTTATTTTTTCCTTGCAAATTTGAAGCAGTTTTAAATCTTCAGCATGTCATTTTTTTCAGTGTATTTTGCAGCATTTTTCTTTTCAATGGGTGAAAAAACACAGCATAAAGATTCACATATCTTACACCGCATTTTTCCTGCCAACATATCAATATTTGCAACAGATTTTTTTTCTACTAAACATGTGCATATAGCCTAAAGAGGTATTTTTTCCAATAAAAAGATGGCATATTATACTAAGCTGGGGCCTCAGCAATAATTTGGTGCTTCCCTCTGTCTTTTCTTGCATAGACACACATCAGCCACCATCTATACAGGTGAACTGTATCACAGCTCTGATATGATAACTAGAGGTGGAAACAGTTTTCCTGTCCACCTTCCTGTGTAGAAATACAATGATTGAGATGTCACATTTCAACAGCAATTCATTGTAAAGAGCATCAAATTGATAGTACAGTGGAACCTTGGTTAACGAGAACAATCCGTTCTGGGAGTGTGCTTGTAAACCAAGTTACTCATCTAGCAAAACAAGATTTCCCATAGGAAATCATTGCAATGCAGACAATTCATTCCACAACTTGTTAAATGTCCCATCCTGGTCCTCTATTGTGTCATTCCACACACGTACAAACATGCATAAACACACACGCACACGCCTATTATGCTCCTCTTACCTTCCGTTCCATCGCTGGCCTCCTGCATCTTGCAGTTCGCCGGTACAGGATGTGTATCGGGTAACCATCGCGACGAGGGAGGACCTTCCGCACCCAGATCGCTGACGTCGAAGGCAGGAGCCGCTTGCCACTGATTGGTCAGCGCGCTGCCTTTGAGTAGCGGCTGACAGCGGAAGTTCCTCCCTCGTCGCGATGGTTACCCAATGCACATTCTGTAGCGGTGAACTACAAGAACCGTGAGGCCGGCGATGGAACAGAAGGTAAGGTGAGCATATATGTGTGTGTGTGTGTGTGTGTGTGTGTGTTTGTGCGCACTGTAAGAGCAGGTGGAAGTACAGGACTGGAAGTGTGTGCGGTGAGTATTTTGCTCATACGGCAAAGCTTGCTCGTAAACTGAGTTACAAATTTACAGCAAGTTTTGCTCGTTAAGCGAAATACTCATTAACTGGGTTACTCGTTAAGCGAGGTTCCACTGTATTACCCCACAAAACAACCTTCATCTCTAGTATGTTGGTGGATTTTCTCCAATTAACAGTTCACAGAACTTTCACTTGGCCATACTAAAACTTTAACTTCATTCTTTTTTATTCTTTTGCAGGCAGATTTGTGCACTTTGAGTTGTAGTCTTCCTCCATGGCCCACGTTCTCGTTAGATTCAGCTCATGGACAGATGTCCTGACATTTTCCTTTAGAATTTGCTGATAAAATTTAGAATTTATTGTTCCAGCAATGATGGCAAGCCATCCTGGCCCAGATGTAGCATAATAGCTCCAAACCATGATACTACCACTACTGTGCCTCATAGATACAGTGTGAGGTTTTTGTGCTGTAATACAGTGTCTTTCTTCCTCTGAATATAATACTTAGCACATAAATCCAAATGTTTTATTTCTGTCTCCTCTGTTGAGAAAAAATGTTCTTATAGCCTTCTGGTATGTCCAGGGAATCTTCAGCAAACTGAAGACTCCTTTTAATCCTGTCATGCACACTATTGTTGGTCAATGTCCTCCCGATGGTGAACTTTAATATTAATATGGGGCAGCGCGGCCTGGAGCCTTGGGGGCTGCGCCTTGCAGCATGGGTGCTGTGAGGCTGGCGCTTTGTCGCTGCGGCAGTGGTCAGTGCACAGTGCCGCACAAAAAGGTTCAAGTTAGGGACCCACTCAAGAGGTTTGCCGTGACGTGGCGGTGGGCTTAATACAATCTGATCAGAATGGTAACAAAAGAACCTCATGTTCTATTTAATTTTTTGCCTAGCAGCTTTAGATCATTGTATTTTTTGGGATGTGCGATCCAAGGCTTTATAGTGTGTGAACTTTAATATTAGCTAATGAGAGAGAGGCCTTTAGTTGCTTAGAGATTACCACTGGTTTCTTTGAGACTTTTGTTGACTATTACACTTTGTACCTTGCTCTTGGGGTATTCTTTGTTTGTAGACCAGTCTTGATGGGAGTAATAATGGTCTTGAATGTCCTCCACTTATATCCAGTCTGTCTGAACATGATTTGGTGGCGTCCATACTCTTTAGAGATGATCTTGTAAGCTTTCCTATCTTGAGCATCAACAACTCTTGTGAGATCCACTCAAGCCTCTAAAATATTTGTTTTGTTTGGTTTTCTCTCCGCTTGTAGAACTTGTGTGAAAATCTGATGTAGTGTTAGGTCAAATTTATGTATTAATATTGGTAACAAACACTGCAGTCTGACAAGCTATTGACAAAGAATATATGCAAAAAATTACCCATAAAGTGTCCAACACCTTTAAGAGCATAAAGGCGTTGTCCATTACCTGATCAAACAATTATTAAATGCAGTAATCCCTAATGAAAAAAACGGATACATGACATATTGTTGTTTTGCTTACAAAATTATATACTTTCCCATCCCTTAGCAAGACATTTAATACAAGGAACACATATTTCTGGTCTTTTGCTGGTATTCTTCATTCTTGTCTCTTTTGCAGGTCTCAGGAATACTTCTGTGAAGCATGTGGGATAAGTATGAAATCTGCTTTGCTGCCACTTAACTCCGAGTCTAGTCGTGATGATCAAGAAGACAGAGAGCTTGCAAGACAAATCAGTTTTACGGTATGAACTGTATGTATTTTGTACAGTATGTTTTACTTTTGGTTATATGGTAATACTTGCAGAATCCATGTTTGTGTATTCAATCTGTCACTGTGAGCCTTTACCAAAAACGTAGAGGCTCAGTAAAGGACTTTTCTAGCAGGCATCCCATTTGTATGGGGCCTAGATAAATATTTACATTTCCTTTTAGATTTTGTCTGGATTTGGGCATGGATTCCACTCGTAAATCTGAACAGAATACGCAGCCTATGAATGTTTCTGAAAGCAATGCACAGCCTATGAATGTTTCTGAAAGCAATGTACAGCCCATGAATGTTTTCTGAAAGCAATGCACAGCTTATGAATGTTTTCTGAAAGCAATACACAGCCTATGAATGTTTTCTGAAAGCAATGCACAGCCTATGAATGTTTCTGAAAGCAATGCACAGCCTATGAATGTTTCTGAAAGCAATGCACAGCCTATGAATGTTTCTGAAAGCAATGCACAGCTTATGAATGTTTTCTCAAAGCAATGCACAGCCTATGAATGTTTCTGAAAGCAATGCACAGCCTATGAATGTTTCTGAAAGCAATGCACAGCCTATGAATGTTTCTGAAAGCAATGCACAGCCTATGAATGTTTCTGAAAGCAATGCACAGCCTATGAATGTTTCTGAAAGCAATGCACAGCCTATGAATGTTTCTGAAAGCAATGCACAGCCTATGAATGTTTTCTGAAAGCAATGCACAGCCTATGAATGTTTCTGAAAGCAATGCACAGCCTATGAATGCTTCTGAAAGCAATACACAGCCTATGAATGTTTTCTGAAAGCAATGCACAGCCTATGAATGTTTCTGAAAGCAATGCACAGCTTATGAATGTTTTCTGAAAGCAATGCACAGCCTATGAATGTTTCTGAAAGCAATGCACAGCCTATGAATGTTTCTGAAAGCAATGCACAGCCTATGCATGTTTCTGAAAGCAATGCACAGCCTATGAATGTTTCTGAAAGCAATACACCGCCTATGAATGTTTCTGAAAGCAATGCACAGCCTATGAATGTTTCTGAAAGCAATGCACAGCCTATGAATGTTTCTGAAAGCAATGCACAGCCTATGAATGTTTCTGAAAGCAATACACCGCCTATGAATGTTTCTGAAAGCAATACACCGCCTATGAATGTTTTCTGAAAGCAATGCACAGCCTATGAGTGTTTTCTGAAAGCAATGCACAGCCTATGAATGTTTTCTGAAAGCAATGCACAGCCTATGAATGCTTCTGAAAGCAATACACAGCCTATGAATGTTTTCTGAAAGCAATGCACAGCCTATGAATGTTTTCTGAAAGCAATGCACAGCCTATGAATGTTTTCTGAAAGCAATGCACAGCCTATGAATGCTTCTGAAAGCAATACACAGCCTATGAATGTTTTCTGAAAGCAATGCACAGCCTATGAATGTTTTCTGAAAGCAATACACCGCCTATGAATGTTTTCTGAAAGCAATGCACAGCCTATGAATGTTTCTGAAAGCAATGCACAGCCTATGAATGTTTCTGAAAGCAATACACCGCCTATGAATGTTTCTGAAAGCAATACACCGCCTATGAATGTTTTCTGAAAGCAATGCACAGCCTATGAGTGTTTTCTGAAAGCAATGCACAGCCTATGAATGTTTTCTGAAAGCAATGCACAGCCTATGAATGCTTCTGAAAGCAATACACAGCCTATGAATGTTTTCTGAAAGCAATGCACAGCCTATGAATGTTTTCTGAAAGCAATGCACAGCCTATGAATGTTTTCTGAAAGCAATGCACAGCCTATGAATGCTTCTGAAAGCAATACACAGCCTATGAATGTTTTCTGAAAGCAATGCACAGCCTATGAATGTTTTCTGAAAGCAATACACCGCCTATGAATGTTTTCTGAAAGCAATGCACAGCCTATGAATGTTTCTGAAAGCAATGCACAGCCTATGAATGTTTCTGAAAGCAATACACCGCCTATGAATGTTTCTGAAAGCAATACACCGCCTATGAATGTTTTCTGAAAGCAATGCACAGCCTATGAATGTTTTCTGAGAGCAATGCACAGCCTATGAATGTTTCTGAAAGCAATGCACAGCCTATGAATGTTTCTGAAAGCAATGCACAGCCTATGAATGTTTTCTGAAAGCAATACACCGCCTATGAATGTTTCTGAAAGCAATGCACAGCCTATGAATGCTTCTGAAAGCAATACACAGCCTATGAATGTTTTCTGAAAGCAATGCACAGCCTATGAATGTTTCTGAAAGCAATGCACAGCTTATGAATGTTTTCTGAAAGCAATGCACAGCCTATGAATGTTTCTGAAAGCAATGCACAGCCTATGAATGTTTCTGAAAGCAATGCACAGCCTATGAATGTTTCTGAAAGCAATGCACAGCCTATGAATGTTTCTGAAAGCAATGCACAGCCTATGAATGTTTCTGAAAGCAATGCACAGCCTATGAATGTTTTCTGAAAGCAATGCACAGCCTATGAATGTTTCTGAAAGCAATGCACAGCCTATGAATGCTTCTGAAAGCAATACACAGCCTATGAATGTTTTCTGAAAGCAATGCACAGCCTATGAATGTTTTCTGAAAGCAATACACCGCCTATGAATGTTTTCTGAAAGCAATACACCGCCTATGAATGTTTTCTGAAAGCAATGCACAGCCTATGAATGTTTCTGAAAGCAATGCACAGCCTATGAATGTTTCTGAAAGCAATGCACAGCCTATGAATGTTTTCTGAAAGCAATGCACAGCCTATGAATGTTTCTGAAAGCAATACACAGCCTATGAATGTTTTCTGAAAGCAATGCACAGCCTATGAATGTTTCTGAAAGCAATGCACAGCCTATGAATGTTTCTGAAAGCAATGCACAGCCTATGAATGTTTTCTGAAAGCAATGCACAGCTTATGAATGTTTTCTGAAAGCAATACACAGCCTATGAATGTTTTTTGAAAGCAATGCACCGCCTATGAATGTTTTCTGAAAGCAATGCACAGCCTATGAATGTTTCTGAAAGCAATACACAGCCTATGAATGTTTTCTGAAAGCAATGCACCGCCTATGAATGTTTTCTGAAAGCAATGCACAGCCTATGAATGTTTTCTGAAAGCAATGCACAGCCTATGAATGTTTTCTGAAAGCAATGCACAGCCTATGAATGTTTTCTGAAAGCAATACACAGCCTATGAATGTTTCTGAAAGCAATGCACAGCCTATGAATGTTTTCTGAAAGCAATGCACAGCCTATGCATTTTTCTGAAAGCAATGCACAGCCTATGAATGTTTTCTGAAAGCAATGCACAGCCTATGAATGTTTTCTGAAGGCATCATACTGCATCCCTAGAGCGTACCAGAAAATGGCATTAAACAGTACCACTGTCATCACTTTGCTTTTATTTTCTCGACATCACTTCATGTTCACATAGTATTTATTTACTATAGTACATGAAAGTTTTACATGTTTTTAATATTAGGCACAAGTAAATCCACCTGGAAGTTCTCAAAAGGAAGAAAACCAGTATTTGCAGACGTCACCAGAACACGAACAATCATCTTCTGTAACTCCCCAGGTAAGTTAATTTTCTATGTACAGAGGTTAAGATATTAAAGGTTACCTTGTGCTTTTTTTTCTGCTTTAGGCTCTCTTCACACCTGCCATCCTGTTTCTCTGCTCTCTTCTAAAGGAAGAGAAATGGAAAACAAATAGACCACTTTATTGTCACTGTAGTCCGTTATGTAGTAGATGTGTCCTCTATATGGATTGTATTTTAGATATTTCTAGAACAGGAGAGTGAAACAAAGTTGCACAATGTACGTGTGGATAGAGCCTGAGCGTGCTTTCACTATAATCAGTAAAAATATGAGTGTAAGGCCACGTGCCCACGGGGAAAGTGTCCTGTGAATATAGCCGCAGGACATTCCTCAGAAGCTCCCAGAAATCCGCAGCACAACTTTGTCTGAGTTGTGCTGAGTTTTTGGTGTGGAAGTCCAGCGGAATGTCCTGTGGATATGGTGCGAGCATTCTGCATTGAGGATACAGTACCATGGCTTCGGCACTGCATCCTCAATGCAGAACAAGTGCTGGAGTGATCGGTGAGTTCATACTTGCCTGTATCGCACAGCAACTTGGTTTCTGGCTGTCTCTTGCAGAAGATGGGCGGGGACTGGACGAGCTCCGGCTGTCACATGACCACAGCTCGTGCATGCCCCGCCCGCCTCTTGCAGCCTGCTCCTGGCTCCGTCCCGCTCTTCTACACCGAAGGAAGAGTCTCCGGTGTCTTCAATCAAAGCAGATAAGTATAGAGATCGCGCGCAACAATCCGCAGGAATAATTGACATGCAGTTCTTCGCGGCTGCAGCATTTCCCGCAGGTGCAAAATCCGCAGCATTGATACAGCACTCCCCAAATCCCATATGATATCATGGGGAGTGCCTGTACTTGCGTAAACCCGCGGATTTGTCTGGAAAATCCGCAGTTTTTCCACAGCAAAATCCGCATGAATTTTGTCCCGTGGGCACAGGGCCTAAAGAGTATAAAGGAAAAAAAATAGCACTATTCTAGACTTGTGAATCTGTATGAAACCAGAATATTTTATACTCTATTTTTACTTAAAAAATGTATTTGATATGATGTATTTTTTTTCCATTCAATCTGTTTCTATACCATTTGAAGAGGAAGATTCAGCTCCTATAATATGTTTGTTTTAGTAAACGTTTGTATTGTCCATGAGACAATTCTGTTGTGCCCTCAAGAAGTGTATGAATATATATAAATGGGGGCTTCAATTTCCCTTAGGCCATCTAAAACCAGACGCATGTATTTTGGGGCTGACCGGTTAATCTGCACTTTTTTACAACCATTTTTTCTACATTGCATCCAATATCGTAGAAACAAGAAATAATTCACAGCATCCATGATCATCTTCAATTTATTATCTTTGTCAATATACAGTACATACTGTAATTATCACTTCTAGGGTCAAAACAGTAAGTGCTTATCACAGTGACCATAGTGAAAACTTCAAGATTTTAGTGTTTAAAAATAAAATAATTTGCTATAAGGGCTAATGATTTCCATTTTAATCTTGCATGACCAAAAAACATTGTTATGGAATTTTTGTAGCTTTTTCAGATGGAACTTTGCAAACATTTTCTATGCAGAAATGTTCTTACTAGAAAGAGGATTTCTCCCGGAAACTCTTATAGACAAGCTATACTGGTTCAGTTTTTGTCTATCCTTCTATGAACATGTGATATGCTAACGGAGGCTTTTAGAGGCTGAGTTCTACGTCTTAGGTTTTTATCAATTTTTCTGAGCATTCTCCATGGTCTGATCTTGGGTGAATTTGCTAGGACATCTCCTAGGAAGATGATCCGCTGTCTTGAATATTTAGCATTTATTATTCATTTTTTTTTTTTACTATGATGGCCTCCGAATTGTATAGAAATGCTCTATAACAATTACCAGAAGCTTCTCTCAGCCCATTGCTGATATTTTTCTCCTTGTCATTTCGCTTATATTTGAATGCTGCAGACCCGCAAACTGTCAAAACTTATGCTTTTATGGAGTTGGTCACAGATCCTAATGAACAGTTAATAAGGCTACATTCACATGACCGTTCCGTTTTTGCGGTCCGCAAAAAACTGTCCTTTCTTTGTCGCTCCATTGGGAGACCCAGACAATTGGGTGTATAGCTACTGCCTCCGGAGGCCACACAAAGTATTACACTTTAAAAAGTGTAACCCCTCCCCTCTGCCTATACACCCCCCCCCCCGTGCATCACGGACTCCTCAGTTTTTATGCTTTGTGTTGAAGGAGGCACACATTCACTCATGCTCCCATTTTAGTCAGCAGCAGCTGCTGATTGTATCGGACGGAAGAAAAGAGGGCCCCTAACAGGGCCCCCGGCATGCTCCCTTCTCACCCCACTAAGTCGGCGGTGTTGTTAAGGTTGAGGTACCCATTGCGGGTACACAGGCTGGAGCCACATGCCGTTTTCCTTCCCCATCCCTTAGGGGCTCTGGGAGAAGTGGGATCCTATCCGGTTATCCAGGCACTGGGACCGGGCTCCCTCCGCAGCCCCTTTGGGATTCTGACGGACAGGAGACTGAGTATCATCAGGGACAGGGCCCTGCATCTACAGGTACTCTGTGTCCCCCTTGGGGACGGTGCATGGAGCACTTTGGCCTCAGACGCTGCAGCGACTGCGGTGTTGGTATGAGACCGGGACTACCGCGCCGACCGCGCCTGCTTGCCGGCCGCGGTTTTAACTTTAGTCCCCGGCTTTTGCGGCCTAGTGCCTTGAACTCCCGCCCCCGGGCCTGCCAGTCAGGGGAAAGGGCGGGACGGTCGGTCTGACGCCGACAGTGAGGGCTGGAGCACACTTAGCTGTCCTCCTCCCCCCCCTCACTAATCACTCTGGGGCACCAGATTCCCGCACTTTTGTAGTTACGCCCACGGCTCCCTCCTCCCCTGTGAACGCTGACAGCCATGTTTTAAGCACATTCTGCCGGTGGAGGACGTCTGGCTGCAGCTCTGGGAGACCCGAGGCAGGGAATCTGGTGGCCACACACCGCTTGAGCGGTCGGTAAGCCACACCGGTCACCCGGTGCTGGTCCCCCTAGAGTGCCGAACTGTATATATATATATATTTTATTTGTATACATTTTCTCGGTTCGGCTGTACTTTTAGCTTGTGGCTATATATCCCTCAGTGATCATTCTCCTGGGAGACAACAGCATGTCATTCACAAGGAGCAAGGGTGCCAAGACACAGGGTTATTTTGCAACCTGTACCTCTTGTGCGGCTATGCTACCTGCAGGTTCCACCTACCCTCACTGTGAGCAATACTCGGGCCCTGTGGCACTCGCTCAGCCGGAGCCTGGGGCACTGGGGGGACCCTCGGCCCTGGTAGAACCGCCGGCTACCCCTGTACAGGTGGCAGGGACAGAGTTTGCAGTTTTAGCTGAGAAACTCTCTGAGTCACTTTCACAATCCATGGCTCAGTCTATGGACAAATGGTCTGCTAAGATACTAGAAGTCTTGCAGTCCAGACCGGCCCTTACACAGGCCCCGGGCACTGCGGGATCGCCCCCAGGCCCCTCTCGGTCTGCGACGAAGCGTGCTCCTGGGGTGGCCTCTAGTTATTACGTGGAGGACTCCGGCACGGACCGCAGTCCCAGACCGGCTAAGCGGGCTCGCTTAGAATCTTCCCCGACTTCATCACGCTGTTCGGGGTCTCAGCTTGAGGACTCTCTAGAGGATGAGGCGGAGGTCGCAGTTCAGGACTCTGACCCTGATGTTGCTCTCAATCTTGATACACCTGAAGGGGACGCTATAGTAAATGACCTTATAGCGTCCATCAACCAGGTGCTAGATCTTTCTCCCCCAACTCCACCTATAGAGGAGTCGGCCTTACAGCAGGAGAAGCACCAATTTAGGTTTCCCAAACGTACTCTGAGTGCTTTCTTCGATCACTCTAACTTCAGAGATGCTGTCCAGAAGCACAGGGCTTTCCCGGACAAGCGCTTTACTAAACGCCTTAATGACACACGTTATCCCTTCCCCCCTGACGTAGTTAAGGGTTGGGCTCAATGTCCCAAGGTGGATCCTCCAGTCTCTAGACTGGCGGCTAGATCCGTAGTAGCAGTGGCTGACGGTTCATCACTCAAGGATGCCACGGACAGGCAGATAGAGCTCCTAATGAAATCCATCTATGAAGCCATAGGCGCGTCCTTTGCCCCAGCCTTTGCAGCAGTGTGGGCACTCCAGGCTATCTCAGCTTGTCTGTCTGAGATTAATGCGGTCACCCGTACCTCTGCTCCGCAAGTAGCGTCTTTGACTTCTCAGGCGTCGGTATTTTCATCCTACGCCATGAATGCTGTCCTGGACTCGGCTAGCCGTACAGCGGTAGCATCCGCCAATTCGGTGGCAGTCCGCAGGGCCATGTGGCTAGGCGAATGGAAGGCAGACTCTGCTTCCAAGAAGTTCTTGACCGGTTTGCCTTTTTCTGGCGACCGATTGTTTGGCGAGCAATTGGATGAAATTATTAAGCAATCCAAGGGAAAGGACTCGTCCTTACCCCAGCCCAAACCAAAGAGACCTCAGCAACGAAAAATTCAAGCGATGTTTCGGTCCTTTCGGCCCTCAGCCAGATCCCAATCCTCCTCGTCCAACAGGCCACAGAAGAGCCAGAGAAACTCTTCTGCATGGCGGTCTAAGTCACGTCCTCCAAAGACCGCCGGAGGCACCGTCTCCAAGGCGGCCTCCTCATGACTGTCGGCCTCCCCAAACCGCATCCTCGGTCGGTGGCAGGCTCTCCCGCTTTTGCGACGCCTGGTGGCCACATGTCCAAGACCGATGGGTGAGGGACATTCTGTCTCACGGTTACAGGATAGAGTTCAGCTCTCGTCCTCCGACTCGTTTTTTCAGAACATCTCCGCCCCCCGAGCGAACCGTTGCACTTTTTCAGGCGGTGGACACTCTGAGGACAGAAGGAGTTGTGATCCCCGTTCCCCCTTCAGGAACGTGGTCGCGGTTTTTACTCCAACCTGTTCGTGGTGCCAAAAAAGGACGGTTCATTCCGTCCCGTTTTGGACCTCAAATTGCTCAACAGACATGTGAGAACCAGGCGGTTTCGCATGGAATCCCTCCGCTCTGTCATCGCTTCGATGTCCCAAGGAGACTTCCTAGCATCAATCGACATCAGGGATGCCTATCTCCATGTGCCGATCGCTCCAGAGCATCAACGCTTTCTGCGTTTCGCCATTGGGGACGAACACCTTCAGTTTGTGGCACTGCCTTTCGGCCTGGCGACAGCCCCACGGGTCTTCACCAAGGTCATGGCATCCGTTGTGGCAGTCCTACACTCTCAGGGCCACTCGGTGATCCCGTACTTAGACGATCTTCTAGTCAAGGCACCCTTCCGGGTGGCATGTCAATACAGTCTGACCGTTGCTCTGGAGACTCTCCAGAGGTTCGGGTGGATCATCAATTTCCCAAAGTCAAAATTGACTCCGACCCAATCACTGACTTACCTCGGGATGGAGTTTCATACTCTCTCAGCGATAGTCAAGCTACCGCTGGACAAACAGCGTTCGCTGCAAACAGGGGTGCAATCTCTCCTTCGGGGCCAGTCACACCCCTTGAGGCGCCTCATGCACTTCCTGGGGAAGATGGTGGCAGCAATGGAGGCAGTTCCCTTTGCGCAGTTTCATCTGCGTCCACTCCAATGGGACATTCTCCGCAAATGGGACAAGAGGTCGACGTCCTTAGACAAGAACGTCTCTCTTTCTCTGGCAGCCAAGACCTGTCTTCAGTGGTGGCTTCTTCCCACTTCTCTGTCGAAGGGAAAATCTTTCCTGCCCCCATCCTGGGCTGTGGTCACGACGGACGCGAGTCTGTCAGGGTGGGGAGCGGTTTTTCTCCACCACAAGGCTCAGGGAACCTGGACTCCGACAGAGTCCTCCCTTCAGATCAATGTTCTGGAGATAAGGGCGGTGTATCTAGCCCTAAAGGCTTTCCATCGGTGGCTGGAGGGCAGGCAGATCCGCATACAGTCGGACAACGCCACGGCGGTCGCGTACATCAACCACCAGGGCGGCACTCGCAGTCGTCAAGCCTTCCAAGAAGTTCGGCGGATTCTGCTGTGGGCGGAGGCCACAGCCTCCACCATCTCCGCGGTTCACATCCCGGGCGTAGAAAACTGGGAAGCAGACTTTCTCAGTCGCCAGGGCATGGACGCAGGGGAATGGTCTCTTCACCCGGATGTGTTTCAAGAGATCTGTTGCCGCTGGGGAACGCCGGACGTCTATCTCATGGTGTCTCGGCACAACAACAAAGTCCCGGCATTCATGGCACGGTCTCAGGATCACAGAGCTCTGGCGGCGGGCGCCTTAGTTCAGGATTGGTCGCAGTTTCGACTGCCTTATGTATTCCCTCCTCTGGCAATGCTGCCCAGAGTGTTGCGCAAGATCAGGTCCGACTGCCGCCGCGCCATCCTTGTCGCTCCAGACTGGCCGAGGAGGTCGTGGTATCCGGACCTGTGGCACCTCACGGTGGGTCAACCGTGGGCGCTCCCAGACCGACCAGACTTGCTGTCTCAAGGGCCATTTTTCCATCTGAATTCTGCGGCCCTCAACCTGACTGTGTGGCCATTGAGTCCTGGCTCCTAGCGTCCTCAGGGTTATCTCAAGAGGTCATTGCCACTATGAGACAGGCCAGGAAACCAACATCAGCCAAGATCTATCACAGGGCTTGGAGGATCTTCTGAGCCTGGTGCTCTGATAAGGGGTTTACCCCCTGGCCGTTTGCCTTACCCACGTTTCTTTCCTTCCTTCAATCCGGAATGGACAAGGGTTTGTCTCTCGGCTCTCTCAAGGGACAAGTATCGGCGCTTTCCGTGTTTTTTCAAAAGCGTCTAGCCAGGCTTCCGCAGGTCCGCACGTTCCTGCAGGGAGTTTGCCACATAGTCCCACCTTACAAGCGGCCGCTGGAACCCTGGGATCTCAACAGGGTTCTACGGGCTCTTCAGAAACCACCTTTTGAGCCGCTGCGGGATGTCTCTCTATCACGTCTTTCGCAGAAGGTGGCATTTCTAGTGGCAGTTACATCACTCCGAAGAGTGTCAGAGCTTGCAGCGCTGTCATGCAAAGCCCCCTTCCTGGTATTTCACCAGGATAAGGTGGTTCTGCGTCCGGTCACGGACTTTCTCCCTAAGGTGGTGTCCCCTTTTCATCTCAATCAGGATATCTCCTTACCTTCATTTTGCCCTCATCCAATTCACCAATGTGAAAAGGATTTGCATTTGTTAGATCTAGTGAGAGCACTCCGGATCTACGTGTCTCGCACGGCGCCACTGCGCCGTTCTGATGCGCTCTTTGTCCTTGTCGCTGGCCAGCGTAAGGGGTCGCAGGCTTCCAAGTCAACCTTGGCTCGGTGGATCAAGGAACCGATTTTTGAAGCCTACCGTTCTTCTGGGCTTCCGATTCCTTCAGGGCTGAAAGCCCATTCTACCAGAGCCGTGGGTGCGTCCTGGGCATTGCGGCACCGGGCGACGGCTCAGCAGGTGTGTCAGGCAGCTACCTGGTCTAGTCTGCACACTTTCACGAAACACTATCAGGTGCATACCTATGCTTCGGCAGATGCCAGTCTAGGTAGGCGAGTCCTTCAGGCGGCGGTTGCCCACCTGTAAGAGGAGGGCCGTTGTCGGCTCTTTTTATCGGGGTATTCTTTTACCCACCCAGGGACTGCTTTTGGACGTCCCAATTTTCTGGGTCTCCCAATGGAGCGACAAAGAAGAAGGGAATTTTGTTTACTTACCGTAAATTCCTTTTCTTCTAGCTCCTATTGGGAGACCCAGCACCCGCCCCTGTGCCCTTCGGGCTGTTTGTTCTTTTTGTGTACACATGTTGTTCATGTTGAATTGTTCTTTTGGTTCATGGTTTTCAGTTCTCCGAACATCCTTCGGATTGAATTTACCTTAGACCAATTTATAAGTTTCCTCCTTCTTGCTTTTGCACCAAAACTGAGGAGCCCGTGATGCACGGGGGGGTGTATAGGCAGAGGTGAGGGGTTACACTTTTTAAAGTGTAATACTTTGTGTGGCCTCCGGAGGCAGTAGCTATACACCCAATTGTCTGGGTCTCCCAATAGGAGCTAGAAGAAAAGGAATTTACGGTAAGTAAACAAAATTCCCTTCTTTTTTCACGGATGCATCTGTGTGGCATTTGTGTGACATCCGTTCCGTATACGGTCCGTCTGTCATCCGTGTGCCTTCCGTTTTTTTTGCAAATCGCAAAAAACGGAATCAACAAGAAAGATAAATAGATGAGTAGATATAGAGATGGATAGATAGATATAGAGACAGAGAGAGAGAGGAATGAATGAACAGAGGGATAGATGGATAGATTGATGAGAAAGACATATATAATGTCCCACCCCCCTGCATATTCTAAGCTGGCACCCTTTAGTGACTTTCATGTGGCACTAAAGGGTGATTAGCCTTGTATTTAGCAAAAAAAAAAAAAAATAATTAAAAAAAAAACCGACGTGGGGTCCCCCCTATCTTTTGTAGCCAGCTAGGGTAAAGCCGATGGCTGCAGCCTGCAGACCACAGCTGTCAGCTTCACCCTGGCTGGTAATCCATAACAGAGGGCACCCCACGCTGTTATTTTAAATTAAATAAATTTAAAACAAAAAAACACGGGATACCCCCCCCTCCCAAATTGGATTACCAGCCAAGGTAAAGCGGACAGCTGTGGTCTGGTATTCTCAGAATAGGGAGGTCCACTGTTATTGGACACTTGCCAGGCTAAAATTAGCAAGCTACAGCCGCCCCAGAAGTGGCGCATCCATTAGATGTGCCAATCCTGGCACTTTGCCCCAACTCATCCCATTGCCCTGGTTTGGTGGCAAACGGGGGTAATATATGGGGTTGATGCCAGATGTGTAATGTCACCTAGCATCAAGCCCTGGGGTTATGATGTCAAGCGTCTATCAGATACCCGACATCACCAACCCAGTCAGTAATAAAAATGTGTTTGTTGTCTATTTTTTTTTTTATTTGAAAAAACACTTCCCAACACATTCCCTCTTTCACCAATTTATTAGAAAAACAAATCCGGGTCCGGCATAATCCAATAAGGGGGTCCCACAACGATCCATACCATAGTCAATGTCCCAGTTAATGAAGAACAGAATGTTCCCCATTGGCTGGGAGAGCAATGCAGTGACCTGAACTAACATCAATAGGTCAGCTCAGGTCACTGCAGGGCATGACGAGCGCTGCTGACAGGAGGTTAGGGAGGTACATTACCTGCGGCGATTGCTGCATTCCTGACAGCAGCGCTGTCACTGAGTTCAATGACCACTGTCTTCACAAACCAAGTATCGCGAGCGGCCCGTGACGTCACCGCTAGTCACAGTCTCGGGCCGCCCGCGAGACATGATGTGACAAGCGGCAGGCATGGAAGTCAGTGACAGCGCTGACGTCAGGAGATCGTCACAGCAGGTAATGAACTTTACTAATCTCCTGACGGCAGCGCTTGTCATCCCCGCGGCTGCTGACACTGCAATGCGGGCATATGCGGACACACTGCAGTGAGGGCATATGCTGATACACTGTAATGTGGGCAGCCGCGGAGCTGGGGCTGGAGCGGGACACAGACTGCACGGGCACCCGACGGAAGTCACATGCAAGTGCTTCCGGGGATTTTACGGCCCATTGACTTCTATTGAGTCATGGTCCATTATTACAGAACAGAATAGGACATGTTCCATAATAACAGAGCGGACATACGGCATCCGATGTGTTTTTTTGTAGGATCAGATACACACGGAAGTTCTTCCGTGTGCCATCCGATCCTACACAAAAGACATTGAAAAGATGGTCCTGTCCGTGGGTCCGCAAAAAAATAGGAACTGATCAGGACAAACGGAACGGCCGTCTGAATGAGCCCTTAGGGGGATGTAATTAACATCAACTCGCCACAATTTAAGCTGATAGTGCCTATTTGGTTGTACTTAATTTTTCACACACTGCTTCTGCATTTTAACCTAATTAAATAAGAACATGATGGAATTTGGCCTTTCTGAGGTTGTATTTACCTAATTTTAAAGTCTGTAAGAACAAGAAGTGTATTTTAGTATGTCCTTCCACATAAAGCCATACAATTCAAACACCGTGTACTTAATTTTTCTCATGACAGTAGAAAATTAGCCATTACATTCAGTTTAAGTAACAATTGTGTACCCTAAATATAAAATTCACTCCGTCCGCATCTGCTAAATGTAATCAATCTCTGACAGCGGCATTAACATGGGCCAATGGGGGCACGTCACTCCACATGCACCATGCTTATTGGTGCATCCGCGGCGTGATTTTGGAGTGCCAATGAGTTGTCAGGACAGCTGGAGGCCTCCATACCTGTCATTATGAATTTCACATTAAAGCCAGCATTTAGCTGGGGTTCATAGAAGATTGTGATTTTAGCTATACAGTACATAGCAGTGCGGATGAACTGCTATGTATAGCAAAAGCGATTGGATAAGTGCAGCTTCAAGTCCCTAAAAGACTGTTAAACACAGTAAAAAGTGAAACATTTTTTTTTTTTTTTTTACAAATATGAAAAAATAAGACCAGTTCAAATTGCCCCCTTTTGCACCAATAAGAATAAAACAATAAAAAGTACACAATTTGGTATTTGCTGCTCTTGTAAAAGTCTGATCTATCAAAATATAAAATAAATTAATCTGATCGGTAAATGGTGTAATGAGAGATGGAATCAAAACAAATTCCTTTTTTTTTTTTTTTTAATTTTTGGGCCGCCACAACATTGAAATTAAATGCAAAAAGAGGTGATAAAAACACCTTTTTAACCCCAAAATTGTGTGAAAACAAGTGAGTTCTCAAAATAAAAAAGTTATGGCTCTTGGAGGAAGGGGATGGCACAACAATAAACTGAAAATTGCCAGGGAGGAAGGGGTTCACAATGCTGTATCCTTTGGCTTTTACAGATTTTCCTACACATTCAGCTTGTATGTGGTCATAAATGAGCTAAGTGGAGATCAGAAAAGTTAGAACCTCTCATATTGGATCGTCACTCAAGCTCACTGACAGATTCTCAATTACCCCATTCTGCAGCCAGCAATTGACACAGATAGATGCCAATTTGTTAAATACAATCCAATTACAACATTGTTTTAGCCAAAAATACATGTATTTAAGTAAGAAAAAAAAAAAATTGCCCTAACAATTCACAACCCATAAGCCACTTGCCATCCTAAAACATTTTTTTTTTTTAAATGCTTACTTTTATGCAACTAAAATGCTATTAACATGCCAAAAAAAAGGAATCCTGGCAAAAGATGTAAAGTGCCAAAACCACCGACAAAATAGAAAGGAAGCAAGCTGTGCAATATCAGTGCTATAGATGTGATTAATAACACTATTGTTTTAGTAACACAATCAAAGTTTCACACACTGCTAGCACGGGCTTTCATTTATGTTTCCTAAATCTGAAATTTGTTGAAAGCCTCCAGTTTATATAATGCTGCTTTTATAATTGAAAGTATTAATTTGGCATTTGCCTAATTCTCCTAGGCTGTGATACTTATATAACACATCCATTATGGGAGTGCATGGAGTCTGGTCCTGAGCCAAGGCAGCTGCTACCAGACTTTTATAAATGCAATCTAAATTCAGTGACAAATTGTGCTGAAATCCTAGATAAGCCGCACTTTATTTATTTATTTGTTTATTTTAGCGGTGGTGGGCCTGGGGATTGGTATAGACAAAAACACGTCTAATAACGTCAGACCATCTGTTGTTGCAAGCTTCGCATTTTACAGGCTTGGTAAATTGGGGAATACCCTCCACCTGCGCCTTCACACACTAAGCGCTGCGATTAAACTCTCCTCTGTGCTTTGTCTTTGCTCGTTCTTTGCAAGTTTCTAAAATCAATACAAAGTCCATGTGTCATGAGTGATGTAGCTGAAGTATACTGCTGCTGTATCTCTACATTCATACAGTACTAGCAGGCACAGAGTACCATGATCTCCTGCCATTTAGACCCCATGTGTAGCGGTTAGAGCAATAATCTGAGCATTGGTAGTATAACATATATATGTTTTTATATATATATATATATATATATATATATATATATACCGTATATGCCGGCGTATAAGACGACTGGGCGTATAAGACGACCCCCAACTTCTGCCCTAAAAATATAGAATTTGGGATATACTCACTGTATAAGACTACCCCCGTTCAGTATGCTTCAGTATGCTAAGAGCAGGGGGCCGCACTGTGTGAGGAGGTGTTTTTTTTACTGTCCAGTATAACCAATAGGATTAGTGCAGGGGCCAGCATGTAAGCTCTTCATTAATGTCCCTGCATGGATGCGAGGGGAATCTGGCGTTACTGCACTAATCCTATTGGTTATACTGGACAGTGAAAAAAAAAACACCTCCTCACACAGTGCGGCCCCCTGCTATATATACGCTATATATGCGTATATATAGCGTATATATAGCTATAGTGCTGACGTCAAGGCAGAGCTGCTTGCCTCTGATTGGCCAGCGCTCTGCCATTCAGCAGCGGTGACAGGAAGTTCCTCCCTCGTCGCTATGGAGGCAGAATCCAAGCGTGGAACGGAGTGGAGCGGCGCACTACAGCACCCAGGTATATATCCGGCGTATAAGACGACCCCCCACTGTAGCCATTATTTTAAGGGGGTAAAAAGTCATCTTATACGCCAGTATTTACGGTATATATATATATATATATATATATATATATATATATATATATATATGTATATATGTGTGTGTGTGTATATATGTATATATATATATATATATATATATATATATATATATATATATATATATATATATATATATATATATATATAATGTATGTAAACCATTTCTTACATAGCCAGTTTTTGTTTATTCACCATGTTTTTTCTGTCCTTTCCAAGAGCCATCATTTGCATTTTTTATAGTTTCTATTGACATAGCCATTTAGGTTGATATGGTTTTTCATAACCTTTTCTTCATAACATTACCATGTGTTGTATTGGAAAAAGGGCAAAAAAATACTGTAAGGCAGAATAACCATGATATTCTGAAACCCACAGCTCTGAGGGGTGGTAATAGCTTCTATTGGTACCATTTTGGAGTAAATACAAGTTTCCTTTGCTTTTTTTATTACACTTGAGGGAAAGGGAAGAGTACAAGAGGAAGGTTGAACTAGATGGACCTAGGTCTTTTTTCAACCTAAGTAACTATGTAACTATATTTCCACAAAAAAAATCTTTGTTAGTGTGATATTTTATATATACCGTATTTTTTGGACTATAAGATGTACCGGACCATAAGACACACCCTGGTTTTAGAGGAGGAAAATAAAATTTTAAGCAAAAAATGTGGTCATGACACACTGTTATGGGGCGAGGATCTGCTGCGGACAGTGTATGGGGGGTAATGTCCCCAAATTCTCTACTAAGGTACCCCATCCTGGTAATGATCCTCCTGCCTTGTATACCCCATCCTAGTATATGCCCTTATCCCTGCTATATACTCGCATCCTGCTATATACTCGCATCCTGCTATATACTCGCATCCTGCTATATACTCGCATCCTGCTATATACTCGCATCCTGCTATATACTCGCATCCTGCTATATACTCGCATCCTGCTATATACTCGCATCCTGCTATATACTCGCATCCTGCTATATACTCGCATCCTGCTATATACTCGCATCCTGCTATATACTCGCATCCTGCTATATACTCGTATCCTGCTATATGCTCCCATCCTGCTATATGCTCCCATCCTGCTATATGCTCCCATCCTGCTATATGCTCCCATCCTGCTATATGCTCCCATCCTGCTATATGCTGCCATCCTGCTATATATTCCCATCCTGCTATATACTGCCATCCTGCTATATTCTGCCATCCTGCTATATATTCCCATCCTGCTATATACTGCCATCCTGCTATATACTTCCATCCATCCTGCTATATACTTCCATCCATCCTGCTATATACCGCCATCCATCCTGCTATATACCGCCATCCATCCTGCTATATACCCCCATCCATCCTGCTATATGGCATGTATCCTGTATCACACACAAAAAAAATAAACGTTTATACTCACCTTTCCTCGCTCCATGCAGCATTGCTCCTCCTCCTGTCTGTGGTGGTATCAGCATCGCTGGAGTGTGGAGCCATCACCGGTCACTTCCCTGCAGCATCGCTCGTCCTCCTGTCTGCCTGCTGACCTGCGTGACTAGCGGCGCGCACAGCGATGACGTCATCGCTGTGCTCACCACTCTCTACACAGATCAGCTGACCGGCACAGACAGGAGGAGATCGCGAAGCTGCAGGGGAACGGTGAGTGTACTGATTCACTGCACCCCGCGATGATGATGATGCGCGGGGGGCAGTGAATACAGCCGCACATGATCACTCCAGGCTGTAGTTGCCAGGGGTGATCACGCCCGGCTGTTAATTATGCGCGTACCCCTCGCCCATCATCCCGCCCACCTGTCAGTGATGGGCGGGATAATGGGCGTGCATATGTAATGAGCGGTCCCACGTGGTCACGGCAGGCGCTGCTGCAGCCTGCTCGTGCCCCCGATGACCCGCTCCACCGCAGCACCCTCATTCCCGGTTGCAGCCCTATATTCAGACCATTAGACGCTCCCCCCACTTTCCCCCAACATTTGGGGGGAAAAAAGTGCGTCTTATGGTACGAAAAATACGGTACATGTATTTTTTTTTTTTATTATACGTTAGTATTTATTACTTAAATGAGAAAAAATTATGTAAACTTTTGTCTTTTTCTTAACATATATTTCTTTTATTTAAAACTATTTTTTTAAAATTGCAATTTTTTTTTTTTATTCCAGAACCTTTTTACGACCGAGGACGTACCAGTACATCCTAAATCATGAAGGGGTAATCACCACTGGCTGATGCAGTGAGCCAGCGGAGATCCCTGCACACGCCTGCTGCTTTGTACAGCAGACGTGTGCCTCGCAGGCACAGTTGGATCTGCGATCCACCAGCACCTATTAACCCCTTAAATTACACTGTCAAAATGTGACAGCACGACTTAAATGCCCGCAGCGGGTAACGCGCACTTACCCACTACCATCGGAGGCCCCGTGACGTGATCAAAGGGAGCCGATGGTTGCCATGGAAGCACTGGGTCATGTGATGACTCCTGTCGCTATCATGACTCACTTCCTTATACAGCCAGCAGAGCACTTGCTGTAAGAGCAGAGCAGCATTTTTCCTGGTCTGAACGGTGCAGCTCTGATCTAAAGAAATGAATCAGTAATCAGAATGCTGATCCTTATAGTCCCCTAGGGGACAAGTAAAATAAAAAAAAGTGAAAAAAATAAAACCCCTAAAAGTTCAAATCACCCCCCATTCACCCTCATTGAAAATTAAAGAGTTAAAACATATACACATCTTTGGTATCACCGCATTCAGAAATACCCGATCTATCAAAATGTAAAATCAATTAATCTGATTGGATTTTTTTTTTTCCGCTATGCCGTTTACCAAACGCCAAAATTACATTTTTGGTTGTTGCAAATTTTGCGCAAAATGCAATAACAGGCGATCAAAACGTAGCATCTGCACAAACATAGTACCGATAAAAACGTCAGCTCGAGATGCAAAAAAATAAGCCATCACTGCGCCCCATATCCCGAGAAGAAAATGAGAATGCTACGGGTTGCAGAAAATGGCGCAAAAAGTGCACCTTTTTTGGGACAAACGTCTGAATTTTTTTAACTCCTTAAATAAAAGAAAACCTATACATGTTTGGTGTCTACAAACTCGTATTGACCAGAGGCATCACACTGACACATCAATTTTATCATATAGTGAACACTGTGAATAAAATATCCCAAAAACAATCATGCAATTGCACTTTTTTGCAATTTTTCCGCACTTGAATTTTGTTTGCCGTTTTGCAGTACACTATATGGTAATACTTATGGTTTCATTTAGAAGTACAACTTGTCGCGCAAAAACAAGCCCTTATATGGCAAGATTGACAGAAAAATAAAAAAGTTACAGACCTTGGAAGAAGGGGAGCAAAAAACAAAAATGGAAAATCTCCCGAGAGTTAAGGGGCTAAGAGGTCTTGTATGGCAGGGTGTATTTTCCTTTCAGTAATCTCTAAGTGCTGTCTTTGGCAGAGATTGATAGGAGGAGTACTAGGGTGCGAGTCTTGGGGGCTCTTATGTGCCATGGCAAACCATCATGTTCGCTTCTGCATTAGCTGCTTGGGGGCGCAATGGGTTGGAAAGAAGGGATTCGTGAGGTTCGCAATAAGAGATCTGTGTAATGTATAATATGCAATATACTTTCTATATATTTGATAGAGACTGCGTGTGCTATTACATGTTTATATTCTGTCATAGCTGTAATAATCTATATGTACATTGTATGCTTTCAGTACAGTCGCTGGTTCATGGGTCTTGTCTGTATTATCTTTTACTTCTACAGGCTGAGGCTAATGATGGTGAACCCAATTCTGGTGAAGAGGTTACACAGTCAGCCCCTACTGTGAACACCTCAAGGAGCCCTCGACAGAGACGGGCACATCAAAGAAGGAACCCAGCTTCTCCAGGTCTCATTGAAGTTCAACATCATGCTGTCAATGGAAGTAACACTGGATCAGCAATTCTCATAGTCCTGCTGACATTCGCATTGGCAGCCCTTCTTTTCCGTAGACTGTATTTAGCCAATGAATACATTTTTGACTATGATCTATAATATATGGTTTCTTCTGAACGATTTGAGAGGAATATCTCATTAAACATGTATATCAGGTATGTTAAGAAAATGGTCTGCGATGACTTTTCAATGACTGTTTATAGTATACTGTGGCATTTTTGCAGGGATTTAGTTGGCCAGACATTTACCAAAAGTGTTGATGCTAAATATATATACATATACAGTAGGGAAATGGTCAGGGATGCATTCAGATGCATGTCTGGTTTATATGGGGGTGCTGCATCATATATATTATTTTTCTGTTTTAATGTTGTTGCCTGAGACAGAGAATTACTTCGTTTAAAGAGGTTTTACAGTTTTTCTAAATTGATGGGCTATCCTTACAAATAAGATGCATTTACACAGAATGATAATTATAAACAAATTGTCGTAAATATGCTCGTTTTACAATAATCTGTCAGTGTAAAAAGGACAATCCCCTGATGAACAAGCAAACCAATCATTTATCGGGTGAAATGATGTTTGCGCAGCGCCCTCCCCCCCCAAATTACTCTCAGTGGTTCATTGTCAGGACCCACACTGAAGAGAACAATAGCAGCCTATGATCAATGTGCATAGTTTACTTTAGCCTGCATGCCTAAACTGGCTATTTATCGACCACCTATCGATTTACCCGATCGGCAGTCATTTTGTGCCACTAGTATGTCCGTATACAAGAAACATTAGTTTTGTGTCATACTGGGCTCTCCAGCTGATCAACTGTTCAAAGTAGCTGTATTGCAGTGTGTACAGTAAGGAAATTGGAGATCAGCAGCACTAGTCAGTCCCTCAGGGACCAGGCAGTACGATTAAGCAACTCTAGTATGTGTACTGTTGGGTCCTGGTGTAAGGGCCCCGTCTATGCATAAAAAGAAAAAAACAGCTCTTGATCCTGGACAGTGGCAGCTGTAATCTCCGCGTACTTCGGTGAAAAAAACCATCACAGCTTTCACAGTCCTGGATTATGTGTTGTGGGTTTATTTTTTTTTAGCAGTTGAATACGATAAAATTCTTTTTCAAACCGCTCACCAGCCCAGTACTGAGAGTAGGAGCCAAAGCGATCTAATATTGATGGAATATCCTTAAGATAGACCATCAATTTTGAAGAATAGGAAGACCCTTTTAACTTCTACCAAGCTGCTTGTCTGTCTTTTCTTTTATCCTCACTGTCCCTTTCTACCTTTTTTGACAGCTGAGAAATATGAGACAGGCTGGTAACTGGGGATACACTGCCTAAAAACATGTCCTTAACTATTGTCATATTGACTGTTCTACCCCTGCAAGACTCACTCACCTTTCACTTCATGCCAATGTGTGGTAGCGGTTATTACATTGGTTAATCTTTTAATTTATATTTAGGAGTCCAGATTTACAAGTAATATATCAGATCATCTTCCGTACAAGTAGTAAAGGCGGCACCATATTCTTTGCTTTGAAATATAGAATGGACGGTCATATATTGTTAGTGATAAGTTTCTTTTTTCATACAGGGTAGTTATTTTCTATGCACCTTGTGCCAATGGACTGATGCACACTGGCTTGAACAAAATAACTAACATCGTTGTTTGCTTACAATTTAAATCTGACAACAAAAAGCTGACCGGCACTGAGGAGTGCCCCATAACATTCATAGATCTGACAACGGGTCTTTAACATTTGCCAATCAACTAACCGTTTCTCAACATAAGCTCCTCCATCACACCCCAGGAATGGTATACTTACATTTTAAATAGCTGTCTCTGATACCATGTGTCTCCAAAAATAAGCCCTACCTCAACATTAAGCCCTAGCATGATTTTACAGGATGTTTGGAGTATGCTTGAAAAATAATCCCTACTCCAAAAATAAGCCCTAGTTAGTCAGCACTAGGGTTGAGGGGGAGTCAAACTGCGCAATTGACTCCAGCAATTGTATTCCGAAATTAAGATTGTTTAAGGACTTTTGATGACTTCAGTCATGTGACATAATGTAATGAAAGGTCTCTTAATTGCAGGAGTCTAAAAGAACGGAACAGGAGACAGGCTAGTATGCTGGACTGGCATTAGGGAGAAGGGAGAGCAAACTGGGCAATTTCACAGGGTCTCCAATCTCCTAGGGGCCCCAGCGTTTATATCCTGATGATAATACTGCTTTGGGACCTTTGTTACATCACATCATGTAACAAGGTTGTCACCAAAAGGAGTCTAAAGCTGAAGAGAAGACAGGCTGATGTGTGTGGATGGATGGATCGATAATAGATGGGCAGATAGATGAATAGATAAGCGAGTTATGTTGATGTTCCAGAATGTGATATGACTACCGTATTTTTCGGACTATAAGACGCACTTTTTTCCCCCAAATGTTGGGGGAAAGTGGGGGGTGCGTCTTATAGTCTGAATGTAGGGCTGTGGGGAATGAGGGTGGAGTGGGCCATCGGCGGCACGAGCAGGCTGTAGCAGCCTGCTGTGACCATGTGGACCCACTCATTTAATATGCACACCCATCATCCCGCCAATCATCTCTCAGCGCTGAAGCCGGCGCTGATAGTTGGGCGGGATGATGGGCGGGGGGTGCACGCATATTAAACAGCCTGCCCACATGATCACCCCTGGCAACTACAGCCTGGAGTGATCATGTGCGGCTGTATTCACTGCCCCCCGTATATATTATATATATACATGGGTTATATTATGAGCAGGATGGGGGTATATTATGAGCAGGATGGGGGTATACTATGAGCAGGATGGGCCATATGCCAGGATGGGGTATATAGCAGGATGCAGCCATATGCCAGGATGACGGTATATAGCAGGATGGGGGCTATACCAGGATGAGGGACATAAACTCTATATACAAGGCAGAGGAGGATCATTACCAGGATGGGGTACCTTAGAAGAGAATTTTGGGACATTACCTCTATAACAGTGTCAGCAGCAGATCCTCGCCCCGTAACAGTGTGTCATGACCACATTTTTTGCTTAAAATTTTATTTTCCTATTTTCCACCTCTAAAACCAGGGTGCGTCTTTTATAGTCTGAAAAAATACGGTATATATATTATTTTTTTTTTCAATAATAAATGTGGATTGTTGTTGATGGCAATATAAGACAGCCCCTGAAAATAAACCCTAGCCTATTTTTTAGGAGCCAGAATAATATAAGACCCTGTCTTATTTTTGGGGAAACATGGGTAGTTCTTATTTGTGATGCTTTGATAAAGCTAATTTAGTCAATGTGATTACATCCACTAAATCACTAAAAGTACCAGAGAGTCAGTCACCTGATCCTTCTCGACCAGTTGGCTCTGCATAGACTCACATGATGCTAGAGAAAACTGTAAACTTTCCACAGCTAGTAATTGGTAGGCAGGGATCATGTGATTTCATAGAACAAGGTGGTGCTGTCTTGTATCCACCCTTTTTGGCAGTTTATAGGCAGTAAAGTGGTACAACTCCATAAGGGAATACAACAATTGTCATTATTATAATAGATCTGTCATAGTGATTCCTTCACTGCATAAATACCCATGCAAGATGGGCAACATATATTTCTTCGGCGCTCTATTGGGAGACCCAGACGATTGGGTGTATAGCACTGCCTCCGGAGGCCACACAAAGCAATTACACTAAAAAGTGTAAGGCCCCTCCCCTTCTGGCTATACACCCCCAGTGGGATCACTGGCTCACCAGTTTTCTGCTTTGTGCGAAGGAGGTCAGACATCCACGCATAGCTCCACTGTTTGTAGTCAGCAGTAGCTGCTGGCTCTATCGGATGGAAGAAAAGAGGGCCCATATAGGGCCCCCAGCATGCTCCCTTCTCACCCGCGGTTGGTGCTTGTAAGGTTGAGGTACCTATTGCTGGTACGGAGGCTGGAGCCCACATGCTGTTTTCCTTCCACATCCCCTGGAGGGCTCTGTGGAAGTGGGATCTTGCCGGCCCCCAAGCCCTGGGGCCGGGCTCCATCCACAGACCCATAGAACCTGCTGGATGTGGAGCGGGAGTGCCGTTCAGGGACAAGGCCCTGCAACTTTCAGGTACTCTGTGTCCCCGGCAGGCACGGACACTCTCAGGGCTTGCTGAGCGTTGTAGTGCGCCGGGGACAGTGGCGCTGTACGCTGGGGGTTAGGTCACTGCAGCTTTGCTGAGTGACGTTGTGTATTGGGAACTACTGCGCCGACTGCTCTTGGAGCGGCGGCGCAGCTGCGACTTGTGGTGCGCCGGGGGCTTTGCGCCGACCGCGCTTTTACGGCGGCGGCGCTTCTAACTTTAGCCCCCGGCTTCTGCGGCCTAGCGCCGCTTCGTTCCCGCTCCCACCCTGTCAATCAGGGTAGGGGAGAGACGCTGCTCAATAGGCAGCGCCGAGGGCTGGAGCTTTATTTACATGCTCCAGCCCTCTCACTAGGCACAAGGGGAAGCAGACTTCCCGCTCTTCGTCTGTATACGCCCAGGGCCCGCCCCCCCTCTCCACAAGGACGCCGGCAGCCATTACACATGCGATCTGGCTGGGGAGAGGCAGCAGGCTCTGGGAGACCCAGACTAGAGGGATTTCTGGCGACCACACACCGCTCCTAAGCGGGCGGTAAGCTGCACAGTAGTGCTGGCCCCACTAGTGCCTCAGTGATATATAGTGTACTTTTGTCTTGGTACCATATATATATATATATAGTTGCACTGTAGGTTGCTTCTTGGCTGGACACCCTGTACTGCTCTGAGGAGGCAGCAACATGTCATCCGCAAAACGCAAGGCTGCCAAGGCACGGGCTGTGCGCACTGTTTGTATTGCATGTGGGGCTGATCTACCGGCAGGCTCCAATGATTCACATTGTGTGCAATGTTCAGTCCCAGTGGCACTTCGTCAGCCAGAGCCTATTGTGGTGGTAGCCCAGGCAGAGACGCCTGTGAACCCTGCCCCGGTGACGGGGACAGACTTTGCAGTGTTTGCTGATAAAATGTCTGAGGCTATGACAAAAATCCTGGAGACCTTGCAGGCCAGGCCAGTTCCTCAGACCATGGACACTGCTGTGGCTATGCTCTCTGGTCCCCCTCAGTTGGAACTAATCCGTACTTCAAGGGGGTCTCAAGCATCACAAGCTGAAGTCTCTGACTCAGATGACAGTCTCAGGCAGCCTAAGCGAGCTCGCTGGGAAAGACCCTCCACGTCATCACACTGCTCAGGGTCTCAGCGAGAAGAATCTCTCTGTGATGAGACTGAGGACGGTGATCAGGATTCTAATCCTGAGGCCCCTCTCAATCTGGATGCCCCTGAGGGTGACGCCATGGTTAATGACCTTATATCGGCAATTAATAGACTGTTGGATATTTCTCCCCCAGCTCCTTCAGCAGAGGAGGCAGCTGCACAGCAGGAGAAGTTCCATTTCCTGTATCCCAAGCGTAAATTAAGTGCTTTTTTGGACCACTCTGACTTCAGAGAATCAATCCAGAAGCACGACGCTCATCCAGACAAGCGTTTCTCTAAACGTTCTAAGGATACCCGTTATCCTTTTCCCTCTGAAGTAGCCAAACGCTGGACCCAGTGCCCAAAGGTTGATCCCCCAATTTCCAAGCTTGCGGCTAGATCCATAGTCGCAGTAGAGGATGGCGCTTCACTTAAAGATGCCAACGACAGACAGATGGACCTTTGGTTGAAATCTGTCTATGAAGCTATCGGCGCGTCGTTTGCTCCAGCATTCGCGGCCGTGTGGGCACTCCAAGCTATTTCAGCAGGTTTAGCACAGGTGGATGCTATCATACATCCAGCAGTGCCACAGGTGGCGTCCCTAACTTCGCAAATGTCTGCGTTTGCGACTTATGCTATCAATGCTGTCCTAGAATCTACGAGCCGTACCTCTATGGCGGCCGCCAATTCTGTGGTTTTGCGCAGAGCCTTATGGTTAAAGGACTGGAAAGCAGATGCTGGTTCCAAAAAATGCTTAACCAGCTTGCCATTATCTAGAGACAGACTGTTTGGTGAGCCATTGGCTGAAATCATAAAACAGTCCAAGGGTAAGGACTCTTCCTTACCACAGCCCAGAGCAAGTAAACCTCAACAGAAAAAGTGGCAGTCGAGGTTTCGGTCCTTTCGAGGCTCGGGCAAGCCCCAATTCTCCTCGTCCAAAGGGACTCAGAAAGGACAAGGGAGCTCAGATTCCTGGCGGGCTCACTCACGCCCCAGGAAAGCAAATGGAGGAACCGCTTCCAAGGCGGCTACCTCATGACTTTCGGCCTCCTCCCTCCGCATCCTCGGTCGGTGGCAGGCTCTCCCGCTTTTGCGACATTTGGCTGTCTCAGGTCAAAGACCGGTGGGTAACAGACATTTTGTCTCGCGGGTACAGAATCGAGTTCAGTTCTCGGCCTCCACTTCGGTTCTTCAGAACCTCCCCACACCCCAACCGAGCAGATGCCCTGCTGCAGGCGGTGGACTCTCTAAGAGCAGAAGGAGTCGTGATCCCTGTCCCCCCTCTAGAACGGGGGCGAGGATTTTACTCCAATCTCTTTGTGGTTCCAAAAAAGGACGGCTCCTTCCGTCCTGTTCTGGACCTAAAACTGCTCAACAAGCATGTGAACGCCAGGCGGTTCCGGATGGAATCCCTCCGCTCAGTCATTGCCTCAATGTCCCAAGGAGATTTCCTAGCATCAATAGACATCAAAGATGCTTATCTCCACGTGCCGATTGCTACGGAACACCAACGCTTTCTGCGCTTCGTGATAGGAGACGAACATCTTCAGTTCGTGGCTCTGCCATTTGGTCTGGCGACAGCCCCCCGGGTGTTCACCAAGATCATGGCAGCAGTGGTAGCAGTCTTGCACTCTCACGGACACTCTGTGATCCCTTACTTGGACGATCTACTGGTCAAGGCACCCTCTCAGGAGGCATGCCAACTCAGCCTGAATTTTGCACTGGAGACTCTCCAGGCGTTCGGGTGGATCATCAACTTCCCAAAGTCAAATCTGTCACCGACCCAATCACTAACGTATCTTGGCATGGAGTTTCATACTCTCTCAGCGATAGTGAAGCTTCCGCTGAGCAAGCAGCGGTCACTACAGACAGGGGTGCAGGCTCTCCTTCAAAGTCAGTCGCACTCCTTAAGACGCCTCATGCACTTCCTCGGGAAGATGGTGGCGGCAATAGAGGCGGTTCCGTTTGCGCAGTTTCATCTGCGTCCACTTCAATGGGACATTCTCCGCCAATGGGACGGGAAGTCGACATCCCTGGACAGGAAAGTCTTCCTTTCCCAGACGGCCAAGGACTCTCTGCAGTGGTGGCTCCTGTCCACCTCATTATCACAGGGAAGATCCTTCCTACCACCGTCCTGGGCGGTGGTCACGACAGACGCGAGTCTGTCAGGGTGGGGAGCAGTGTTTCTCCACCACAGGGCTCAGGGTACGTGGACTCAGCAGGAGTCCACCCTTCAGATCAATGTTCTGGAAATCAGAGCAGTGTTTCTTGCCCTACTAGCCTTCCAGCAGTGGCTGGAAGGGAAGCAGATCCGAATTCAATCGGACAACTCCACAGCGGTGGCATACATCAATCACCAAGGAGGGACTCGCAGTCGGCAAGCCTTCCAGGAAGTCCGGCGCATTATGATGTGGGTGGAAGCCACGGCCTCCACCATATCCGCAGTTCACATCCCCGGCGTAGAAAACTGGGAAGCAGACTTCCTCAGTCGCCAGGGCATGGACGCAGGGGAATGGTCCCTTCACCCGGACGTGTTTCAGGAAATCTGTCGCCGATGGGGAAGGCCGGACGTCGACCTAATGGCGTCCCGGCACAACAACAAGGTCCCAACATTCATGGCACGGTCTCGCGATCAAAGAGCTCTAGCAGCAGACGCCCTAGTGCAAGATTGGTCGCAGTTCCGGCTCCCTTATGTGTTTCCACCTCTGGCACTCTTGCCCAGAGTGCTACGCAAGATCAGATCCGACTGCAGCCGCGTCATACTCGTCGCTCCAGACTGGCCGAGGAGGGCGTGGTATCCGGATCTGTGGCATCTCACGGTCGGCCAACCGTGGGCACTACCAGACCGACCAGACTTACTGTCCCAAGGGCCGTTTTTCCATCGGAATTCTGCGGCCCTCAACCTGACTGCGTGGCCATTGAGTCCTGGATCCTAGCGTCTTCAGGCTTATCCCAAGGGGTCGTTGCCACCATGAGACAGGCTAGGAAGCCCACGTCTGCTAAGATCTACCACAGAACGTGGAGGATATTCTTATCCTGGTGCTCTGCTCAGAGAGTGTCTCCCTGGCCATTTGCATTACCTACCCTTCTTTCTTTCCTCCAATCTGGGTTAGAAAAAGGTTTGTCGCTCGGCTCCCTTAAAGGGCAAGTCTCGGCGCTATCCGTCTTTTTTCAGAAGCGTCTAGCACGACTTTCTAAGGTGCGCACGTTCCTACAGGGGGTTTGCCATATAGTTCCCCCGTACAAGCGGCCGTTAGATCCATGGGATCTGAACAGGGTACTAGTTGCCCTCCAGAAGCCGCCCTTCGAGCCTCTGAAGGAGGTTTCACTTTCTAGACTTTCACAGAAAGTGGCTTTTCTGGTAGCGATCACATGTCTTCGGAGAGTGTCTGAGCTAGCAGCGTTGTCTTCCAAGGCTCCCTTCCTGGTCTTCCACCAGGACAAGGTAGTGCTGCGCCCCATTCAGGAGTTTCTCCCGAAGGTGGTATCCTCTTTTCATCTTAATCAGGATATCTTTTTGCCTTCGTTTTGTCCTCATGCAGTTCATCGGTATGAGAAGGATTTACATTTGTTAGATCTGGTGAGAGCACTCAGAATCTACATTTCCCGCACAGCGCCCCTGCGCCGTTCGGATGCACTCTTTGTCCTTGTCGCTGGTAAGCGCAAAGGGTCGCAGGCTTCTAAGGCCACCCTGGCTCGATGGATCAAAGAACCAATTCTTGAAGCCTACCGTTCTGCGGGGCTTCAGGTTCCATCAGGGCTGAAGGCCCATTCTACCAGAGCCGTGGGTGCGTCCTGGGCATTGCGACACCAGGCTACGGCTCAACAGGTGTGCCAGGCAGCTACCTGGTCGAGTCTGCACACTTTCACCAAACATTATCAGGTGCATACCTATGCTTCGGCGGACGCCAGCCTAGGTAGAAGAGTCCTGCAGGCGGCAGTTGCCTCCCCGTAGGGGAGGGCTGTCTTGCAGCTCTAACATGAGGTATTTCTTTACCCACCCAGGGACAGCTTTTGGACGTCCCAATCGTCTGGGTCTCCCAATAGAGCGCCGAAGAAGAAGGGAATTTTGTTACTTACCGTAAATTCCTTTTCTTCTAGCTCTTATTGGGAGACCCAGCACCCGCCCTGTTGTCCTTCGGGATTTTTGGTTTGTTTGCGGGTACACATGTTGTTCATGTTGAACGGTTTTCAGTTCTCCGATGTTACTCGGAGTGAATTTGTTTAAACCAGTTATTGGCTTTCCTCCTTCTTGCTTTTGCACTAAAACTGGTGAGCCAGTGATCCCACTGGGGGTGTATAGCCAGAAGGGGAGGGGCCTTACACTTTTTAGTGTAATTGCTTTGTGTGGCCTCCGGAGGCAGTGCTATACACCCAATCGTCTGGGTCTCCCAATAAGAGCTAGAAGAAAAGGAATTTACGGTAAGTAACAAAATTCCCTTCTTAGTGCACCAAGACTCTATGGGCACTAGGGACGTTCACCTTTCATTTTTGGAGGCCCTTTTGAAAAGAAAGGGAGTACACTACCGTATTTTTCGGACCATAAGACGCACTTTTCCCCCCCCAAATGTTGGGGGAAAGTGGGGGGTGCGTCTAATGGTCTGAATGTAGGGCATGGCTGCGGGGAATGAAGGTGCTGCGGTGGAGCAGGTCATCGGGGGCACGAGCAGGCTGCCTACCGTGACCACGTGGGCCCGCTCATTACATATGCACGCCCATCCTCCCGCCCATCTCTCAGCGCTGAAGCTGGCACTGACGCGAGGGCGGGGTGATGGGCGGGAACGCGCGCATAATTAACAGCCTCCCGTGATCACCCCTGGCAACTACAGCCTGGAGTGATCATGTGCGGCTGTATTCACTGCCACCCGCGCATCATCATCAGCAGCGCAGAGCGCAGTGAATCGATGTACTCACCGTTCCCCTGCAGCATCGCAATGTCCTCCAGTCTGCCGGCCGCGCTGTGTGGACTGGAGACTAGCGGGGCTCACAGCGATTACGTCATCGCTGTGCGCACGTGTGTCCTCACAGCCGCGCCGGCAGACTGGAGGACATCGGTGCTGCAGGGAACGTGGCCGGCTCAACACAGCACTGCTGGCACAGACAGGAGGAGGAACAACGCTGCGTGGAACGAGGAAAGGTGAGTGTAAACGTTTATTTTTTGTGAGTGCTGCAGGATGATGGGGGTATATGAATAGGATGATGGCATATAGCAGGATGATGGGGGTATATGAATAGGATGATTGGGGTATATGAGCAGGATGATGGGGATATATGAGCAGGCTGATGGGGGTATATGAATAGGATGATGGGGGTATATGAGCAGGATTATGGGGATATATGAGCAGGATGATGGGGGTAATGAGCAGGATGATGGGGGTATATGAATAGGATGATGGGGGTATATGAGCAGGATGATGGGGATATATGAGCAGGATGATGGGGGTAATGAGCAGGATGATGGGGGTATATGAGCAGGATGATGGGGGTATATGAGCAGGATGATGGGGATATATGAGCAGGATGATGGGGGTAATGAGCAGGGTGATGGGGGTAATGAGCAGGGTGATGGGGGTATATGAGCTGGATGATGGGGGTATATGAGCAGGATGATGGGGGTATATGAGGAGGATGATGGGGATATATGAGCAGGATGATGGGGATATATGAGCAGATGATGGGGATATATGAGCAGGATGATGGGGGAATATGAGCAGATGATGGGGGTATATGAGCAGGATGATGGGGGTATATGAGCAGGATGATGGGGATATATGAGCAGATGATTGGGATATATGAGCAGATGATGGGGGTATATGAGCAGGATGATGGGGGTATATGAGCAGTATGATGGGGGTATATGAGCAGGATGATGGGGTGATATGAGCAGGATGATGGGGGTATATGAGCAGGATGATGGCGTATATGGAAGATTGGGAGCACATACCAGGATGAGGGACATAAATATATACACAAGGCAGGAGGATCATTATTACCAGGATGGGGTACCTTATTAGAGAATTTGGGGATATTACCCCCATAACAGTGTCAGCAGCAGATCCTCGCCCCATAACAGTGTGTCATCACCACATTTTTTGCTTAAAATTTTATTTTCCTATTTTCCTTCTCTAAAACCAGGGTGCGTCTTATGGTCTGGTGCGTCTTATAGTCCGAAAAATACGGTAATTGGTTGTATTGTACTGTACGTTTTCTTCACACCAGTTTTTATAAATTGCTATCTGCCCCTCTGCTCAAAGTAGCGAGGAGACGATTCATTAGTGAATATTGCACTCAATCTAGTTTTGTTCTGGTTTATTTGTGCACAAATCAGGAAAAATAACAGTTGCTTTTTACTGCATCTTCAGATAGCAATCACTGACATCACTACTCAAAGATCTGAGGATTTTGCTTTTAGTTGTCATTTAAGTAGTTTCACATTTATTTTTTAGCACTTTCAGTTTTGTAGGAGACATTAACCTCCTTCCTAAATGAAAACTTTGATCATAGTGTTCCTTGGACTTACATTTTAACTCCTTTTTTCCTTATCGACTCCTACATTACGGCTTTTGGTAAAGTATATTTTTCTGCACTAAAATGTTTCCACATTAAATTATGCTATTTCATTACAAATCTACCTTTTGCCAACAAAATTCTAACTAGGGTAAAAAATAAAAATAAAAAAATAGATCATTGACTGACAATTTTGTTTGAAATCTTATGGATATTCTCCCTTTCTTCCACCCTTTATTTTATTTTTTTTTTTAGATGGGGGCCAGTATTTTGTTCTATATTTGCAGGTCACATGATCTGTATCCCAGTAGGTTTTTACTATTGTATATCTTGCTTTTTAATTTAAAGGAATTACTTAACTGTTTCTTTATTCTTGGCATTTGTTATAATGTGCTGTACGTAATGACCTAAAATTATTGTTCTCTGGAAAAAAAAATATAAGCAATAAATCAAATGTGGTGTTTGTCTTTTTATTCTGTAAAATGATACTATAAAATCGTTATTAGGCAAGGGGACGTTCCACTGTTACATGCATTTTGTGGCCTATGTGTCTCCATGGCAACATACTACAAACAAAGCCTTATACAGACTCATTTTGCATCTGTTCATCTACTCTCTACTTTTTGTAGTTTTTTCCATAGACACACACAGGTCAGCATAGAAGCTGTGCACAGAAATCAATAGGTTAACATTATGGGGAAAAGGTTTAATGCATTTGAACAAATAATACAAAATTGTTGCCTAAGTGGACCTGCTCATCAAATTCAAAGTTCTGTTGGTTTTCACTATCTCTTGGTCACAGTAGTTATTTCTTCTTGGAATGTCTTTGTCTATGTTCTAAGTAGAATATGTACTGTATATATTGATTACCACAAGGCTAGTTGTGTACACATTAGCTGACAGCTAGTTTTTCAACTCACCTTGAGTGCCTATGTGTTCTCAGTAAAATAGGAGACTAAACTGCTGCCTGAGTTCTTTTTGACAGTACTCTTCCCTAGAACAAAAATATATTGAGCAAGTGAAATACAAATATTCGTTCCTTTTCTTTCCTGTAATCTGTCATTGAGGGAGAGTTGATTGGTTCAACAGAAACCGGTGGATACGGCCTTTATGCATCTGTTTATGGTTAACAGTAGTGCATATAGAGATGAATGTACACAGATTTCCCTATGTAAGCATACACCACTACATCCTCACTTTACGGTTGCTCAGATTTCCTCTTGGGACTGATTTAGACATAAAAGCTCTAATATTGAATTATTCAAAGTGCTGAGTGTGTGACACTATTACTTGAAAGGGAACTAGTCATGTTAAAAACTGTGTCTGATCTGTAGGCAGGGTATTAAAAAACAGGAGCTGCTGATTATATTGATGTACATTTTTGTAGGAAAAAATAGTTTCAGTAAACCTTTTTATTCATTGAAATCCCTGGTATTTGTACGGATTTGAGCACATTGGATGGCCCTATTTGTGATTGACACTCATATGACTGCATGCCGAGATTGCTGTCAATCACTGAATAGGACCACCCACTGGACTCGTGCATACAGTGAGTGGGAATTTCAAGTGAATAAAAAAATTATACTGTATGTTTTCCAACAAACCTATGTATCATTCTGCTCATCTTCCTCGCTATGCCATGGTGTTCACTGATTTGATTGCATGTACAATGAGACAGGTTCCCTTTTAAAGGAAGTGTATCATGAGAAAATGGCCTATTGTTTAAATAAGTTCTTTTTGTTTACATGTATTTTTATTTTTTAATTTTATCTATTTTTTTTCCTATATCATAATCTTTTTTTTTTTTTTTTTTTTTTTAAATGGGATCACAGGATCCACCAAACACAATAGGTAATGTCACTCCTGAGTGTTCCTCCTCTCTTCACAATGACCTTTCCACAGGTTGGACAATTTCACACATACCGTATATACAGTTTCTATAATGCACAATTTGGGGCACTTCCCTCTACAATCCCCCTGTTGTGTTGGGAATATTTTCCTACTCAACCTTATACATAACTGGTAACAGTTCAGGATGGAATTAAGTAAAAGACTGGCCTTGGGTATCAAGACATCTGCCATCACCTCTTCCCCTGCTGTTCACCTTAAGCCATCGTCTCCAGCCACAGAATACACCATCTTTGTCTTTGTGGATTCTTCTTGGTTTAGGCATGAAGCTCTTTGTTGTTTCAGACATTTCTTTAATTTTTGTCTTGGTCCAGGAATGAAGCTCTTTGAAGATTTTTCTCTGTGGTCATGTCATTGCAAATCTTAAGGTATCCATCTATCCTAAAGTACTTCTTTTTACTAGTTTGGTCAGACCCTGGAATCACTTCACCCTCACAGTCTATAAGTTGGCCCATGTCATTATCCTGTGTACACCTCCTACCATGCCAGTCTTTCTGTTTGTCTCCCACAGCTTGCTTCTGCAGAGTTTTAAGTACATCTGGATTGATGGGACTGCCAGGTGTTGCAACCTAGAGTTGGGCCATGCCCTGTGGGTTTTTGATCATCCTCTTTGGGTTACGATCAATTGTGAAATGGCATTCTTTCAGCAGACACATTGCTTGTAAGTTTTAATTGAAGCATGGATCGTTTAAGAAGTTCTTCCGTTGATAAATACATAGGTCTTTATAAAGCAGGTCAGAATTTCTTGAGTAGGGAGTGATGTCACCATACCCAAGTTGACTGTGGAAAGGAACAGCATCTAACTGTAACTGACATGCAATCCATCCCTTACAAACTTTACCAATGCTAGGGTTGAAGCGGCAAATACCTTAGAAAATGTGGGGAGCGTACACTTTTTTTTTTAAATTCGTTTATTACGTAACAAATAAACCAGGTACATAATAAGCACATGTAGAATGCTTGTTTGCAAAACTGTACGAAAATTCAGTATAAAGAGAACATATATTCCAGGTACCTGGGGTGCATATACACCTTAACAAGACACAGAGAACAAAGGTAAAAAACATAACAAAAGTATCAGTGACCGTTTCTGCCATAGTCACCAACCAAGAAGCATTCAACATTAGTACCAGACCGTAATATACTTACTATAGTATAACCTTGAACAAGCAACTCAGAAAATTCACTTTTAAATGGGTAGTGTCAAAGGAGAGGAATTCAACATCTCCCAGACCTTATTTTATTTGTCAGGGCAATCCTGATTTTGATATACTGTCCGTTCATAGGGGAGCATTGCATTTAATAGCTCCCCAATGCACGTACCATCGGGGGGAACTGCCCATCATCACAGGGCAATAAGTTTCCTGGCCATAAAAAGGGATTCTGGGAGAAAGATTTTGTGGTGATGAGACCAAGTTCCCTCGTCCAAGACTCCAATCAGACAAAAAAGTGGGTCGAGAAGTATAGGGCAGGATGACAGGGAGGATAGAAACTACTTATGCCAAAAGGTGGCAATTACCGGGCAGCCGCAGATCA